>NC_041387.1:680133270-680158023 GCF_002162155.2 Triticum dicoccoides | reverse complement strand
AACTAGTTTAGGGGGTCGAGGGCCGAGAACTAGTTTAGGGGGTCGAGGGTCGAGAACTAGTTTAGGGGGTCGAGGGTCGAGAACTAGTTTAGGGGGTCGAGGGTGTGTCGAGGAAGAAGATGATATATTTTCTTATTCGTGGGTGTGTCGAGAGGGTCGTCGATAACTTCAGTGCATTTTAGGTTATTTTCATTTTAGGTCATTTTAGGTCGTGGGTTTGTCGAGAGGGCGGCCGAGGGGTCGAGGGTCGTCGAACATGAGAGGGGGGATGATAGATGAACATGAGGGTCTTCGAAGAAGAAGAGGAAAAACGAAGAAGAAAAAAAGAGGAGAATAAGAAAGAATAGAGGAGATGGAAACATCTTCTCCTCTATTCTTTCTTATTCTCCTCCTTTTGTTTCTTCTTCTTCTCCTCTATTCTTCATTACCGGGAATGAGGGTGTCGATGATCGTCGAGCGGTCGAGGCTACGTCGAGAATTAGGTTAGAGGGTCGAGGGTCGCCGAGGGGTCGATGGAACCCTAAATAGCAAGTATCGTCGGTGCGAGATACATGTCATCGGCGGGAGGAAAAATTTCAAATTCAGTCCATGTCTCAAGCCTCTAGAGAAGTTACCATACAAGATGACCGAGGTGGAAAACAAGAAGAAGGTGGCAGCCGAAGTGAAGGGGTTCTTTGAAGGGGTGAAAGCAAAGAAAAATCCACCTCCGAAGGAGAAGATAGATCCGGTGATAGCGAAGCGCACCGTCGATGCCCTGAAGCGACCACCACCTTCTCTGCCGCAATCCAACTATGATTGCGTTATTGCAAGTACATATTATGAAGCATCGCTATCGGGAAGTACTTGCAGTGATCAAAGGTTAGCAGAACGAAGAAGGGGGAAAACAGTTCCCCAGCTCGACGAACAAGCGAAGCAATCGTGGCCCCCGCTCAAGGTGTATAATCATCCAGAGATTTTGCCCGGTACCAATCTTGTAGATTACGTGCCTGACGATATACATTATGATACAATGGAGGTGGACGAACACAAATACCATTACGGTAAGCCTCTCGTCAAAGATAAAAAATCTCTACCAACGATGATGCGAAGATTACATGATTGGTACATGGAAACCTGCGAAAAGTCTGGGGGGGGGGATACTTTGACAACGATAGTTAAGCCGGAGCATGACCTCGTTGGACTTGATTTGTTGACTCTTCCATTTGATGAGTTCTTTGCGTTTTTCAATCAAAAGGCCATTGATAAATTAACGGTCACTTGCTACTGTCTGTAAGTACCACTTTTGTCATTAAGTCTATATATATATAGCTCAGCTCTTTCATTGCATGTATATATAATTATCCTCACTATCTTATGCAGATTGAAGATCGTAGAATTGAAGAAAATACAAATCGGTGATATTGGGTTCATTAACACAAATCTCATAGATGCTTATACGGTTGAATTTCATCCCAAAGAGACCAAGGCCAACTTGCTACAATCGTTGATAAAAAATCAAAACAAAGCTATAATACTCTTTCCTTACAACTTCAAGTGAGTGTTACTGTCTTGTGCATATTCGGTTTCCCTTATTATAGTCGAGGTTATAGTAATGTAATATTGACGAGTTATGCATGCGTGCGCAGCTTCCACTATATTCTCCTAGAGATTAAGCTTGAGCAGGGACTAGTAACCGTCTTAGACTTGAGACGAAAAGATCCCAAGGAGTATGCAGACATGAATGAAATGCTCGTGAAGTAAGTTAAATTGATCATCGGCAACTTTGTTCAATTCCTGATATATCAAGTAATTTTTTTCTTTGTCTGGCAGGGTTTGGAAAACATTCACCGCAAAAACTCCGGGACTGCCGGGGAAGCTGCAATTTACACACCCGAGAGTAAGTACTACTAGCTAGTTCCGCGCATCTCCTAGTGATTTAAGCGCTAGTTTCATCAATACCATTTAGCATGCATGCTTATCAGTTTGATTGACATCTATTTCTTGTAAAGTGGTTGTGACAGGAATCCAGGAATAATTTCTGTGCATATTATGTTTGCGAGTCCATTCGCCACACGACCTGTGAGCGGGGCTACTCTAAAAAACAATTTCAAGTGCGTAACCAATAATATTCACAATTTTATTTTATTACCATCATTTGTGTTGAGTTTCATTCATTCATATATATATATATATATATGTATGTATGTATTGTCCCCCTTCTTTAAATTAGATGTTTCGGATGCGGGATGAACTCCTATCACAATATCGCATGCGAGGAATTCAAGAGGAATTGGCGGGATTCTTTGTTCAACACGTGATCAGTACAGACGGAGAATACCATGTGGAACTTGATTACAGATGTTAGGGGAATATATTTTGTAAGAGATCTTATATTGTATATATGTAGCCAGCAGCGCCGGACAGATCTCTCGGAGAAGGAGAGGTCGATGATATCGCTTCTCTCTGTATGCATATGTTCATGAAGATCTTCTGTACTTAATGGTTTCCTTCATTTGCTTACTAGCTAGCTAGCATGTCGAGTCCTCTCTATACGTATAGTACGTAGTGTCGTCCAAGCACGAAGATAAGAGAGGACACTTCTCTCTATTAATTAGCTAGCTAACAAAATATATGAAACACCTAAATTAACCCTACAAAACCCCCCAAAACCCCCAAACCCCCCCCTCCAGAAAAAAAAACAAAAACCCTAGCCTGTGAACTGCTGACGCGTGGTAGCTTATTGGTCCCGGTTGGTACTACCAACCGGGACAAAAGCCCCCCTGCCAGGGCAAGCCGCAGCTGCCACGTGGAACACGTTCTTTCCCGGTTCCTAATTGAACTGGGACTAAAGGTTCTGGACATTAGTACCGACCTATTAGTCCCGGTTCAGGAACCGGGACAAATGGGCCTTATGAACTAGGACAAATGGCTCTTTTTCTACTACTGGTCTATCAGTGGGAGCCAGAGGAGCTCAACCAGCAGTGGTATCCTGATTACACTCCGGAGTATCCCGGAGCTGGTTAGTTCCCACCTTGGGAGTAGACCAAGTTAGGACAAAAGCCAAAGCTTGGGGGAGTACGTGTATCTCACCGACCTTACATTCATGTTCACACACTCATCTTGATAGTCGGTGATCACACTCTTTCATTGTATCATCCATGCTAGTTTATTTCTTTTTCTCGCATTCTCCTTGTGTGTTTGATTTAAATTGATAAAAACCAAAATAAAAATAAAAATGAGAAAACCCAAAAATATTAGTTGTAGCTTTACATTCCAGCATGCTTAGTAGTAGTAACTAAAAGGAAAACCCAAAAATATTTCTCATTTTTTTATGCTTGTTGGGAGCTTTCCCGTGTAAATAGTTTTACTTTTCTTTGGGTAGAGGAAGAAGACTTTGATTAAAATGTTTAGTGGCTCTATCATGCATTATTGTTCATCCATCAAAGAGCCCATGTTATTTTGTCTTCTCCTCTGAGTTGCTTGCAGATTCCAGCTTAGTCCAATGCATGAACACTCTTATTATTATTCACATCGTTCGGTCGTGCAAGTGAAAGGCAATTATGACGATATATGATGAAGTGACTGAGACGGAAAAGCTGGTATGAACTCGACCTATTTTGTTTTTGTAAATATGACTAGCTCATTGTTCTGAATTCAGCCTGTTATGGGAGAAACATGTTTGCAATGAACACTTAGAGATCATAGTTTCTTATGCCATGTTTAATTCGCTAGGAGTTTATAATGGTTTGTCTTGGATGCCAACATGAACTTTAAAATGACTGTGATGTAGTATGATAGGATGGTATCCTCCTTTGAATAATTCAAGTGGCTTGACTTGGCACATGTTCACGCATGTAGTTGAAACAAAATCAACATAGCCTCCATGATATTTATGTTCATGGTGATTTATATCCTACTCATGCTTGCACTCAAAGTTGGTTAATCTCAATGCATGTTTATGACTGTTGTCGCTCTCTAGCTGGTCGCTTCCCAGTCTTTTGCTAGCCTTCACTTGTACTAAGCGGGAATACTGCTTGTGCATCCACTTCCATAAACCCAAAGTTGTTCCATATGAGTCCACCATACCTTCCTATATGCGGTATTCACCTGTCGTTCCAAAGTAAATATGCATGTGCCACCCTCTAAACCTTCAAATAATTATTCTATTTTGTATGCCCGAACCGCTCATGTTGTGACGAGGGGCAGTCAGTATCTTCCATGCTAGGCGTGTTATCCTCGACGTGTGTTCATTCACGGTCATTCACGAGAAAGGGGCCGGTGATCGGAATGCCCAGTTCCATGCTTAGATCGAAAAAATTATAAATTCATACAAAGCTCCCCCTAGATTGTTGTTAGTATGGACGGCACCCGAGGATTCGGCTAGCCGTGGAGTGTGATTGATTGGTGGATGGGGAGTCAAAACTTTACTATTCTGTTTGGTTACCACCTATAATATGTGTAGCATGGAAGATACTGAAAACTCTTGGTCATAGAGTTGACAATGAAAACATACCGCTCAAAATTATTTCATCTCTGTTTAAAAGCTTGAGCTCTGGCACCTCTGCAACTCAATGCTTCCCTCTGCGAAGGGCCTATCTATTTACTTTTCTGTTGAGTCATCCTCCTCTTATAAAAAGCACCAGTTAGAGAGCACTACCATCATTTTTATGCTTTGTTATTAATTGATATTGAGTATGACTGTGACTGGATCTTCTTTGCCATGAATTACAATTTCCAGTCAGCCCTTGTTCTTCAGACGTGCTCTGCATTTATATTTTGCGGTTCCAGAAAGGGCTAGCAAGATACCACTCCTTTATATTATATCATGATTGTTTTGATTGAAGTGTTGACGTTTGAAACTTATTATTATTGCTCGCTAGTTGATTATGTCATTGATATGAGTACACCATGAGACCTAAAAGCTATTGCTTATGTGGTTAGCCTATGATCTTGCTGGAAATCTGAATATGAGTTAGACATAATTACAACAACAAGATCAAACAAAGTTTGTAAAAGTTTTTCTTTGTCTCTTTCAGTTTGTCAACTGAATTGCTTGAGGACAAGCAAGGCTTTAAGCTTGGGGGAGTTGATACGTCTCCAATGTATCTACTTTTCCAAACTCTTTTGCCCTTGTTTTGGACTCTAATTTGCATGATTTGAATGGAACTAACCCGGACTGACGCTGTTTTCACCAGAATTGCCATGGTGTTGTTTTGTGCAGAAATAAAAGTTCTCCGAATGACCTGGAAACTTGCGAGGATTTTTTTTGTGGAATATATAAAAAATACTAGAGGAAGAATTACCCGAAGATACAAAGCCAGGGGCCCACAAGCCAAGGAGGCGCCCCCCTAGGGCGCGACTGGTAGGCTTGTGGGGCCCTCGTGGCCCCGCAGCCTCCCTCTCCAACTCCATATAGCCTCTTTCGTCCAGAAAAAAATCAGAGAGAAGAGTTCATCGCGTTTCACGATACGGAGCCGCCGCCACCGCCTGTTCTTCCTCGGGAGGGCAGATCTGGAGTTCATTCTGGGCTCCGGAGAGGGGAAATCGACGCCGTCGTCATCATCAACCATCCTCCATCGCCAATTCCATGATGCTCTCCATCGTTCGTGAGTAATCTCATCATAGGCTTGCTGGACGGTGATGGGTTGGATGAGATCTATCATGTAATCGAGTTAGTTTTCATGGGGTTTGATCCCTAGTATCCACTATGTTCTGAGATTGATGTCGCTATGACTTTGCTATGCTTAATGCTTGTCACTAGGGCCCGAGTGCCATGATTTCAGACCTGAAGCTATTATGTTTTCATGACTATAAGTGTGTTCTTGATCCTATCTTGCATGTTGTAGTCACCTACTATGTCTTATGACCCGGCAACCCCGAAGTGACAATAGCCGGAACCACTCCCGGAGATGACCATAGTTTGAGGAGTTCATGTATTCACCATGTGTTAATGCTTTGTTCCGGTACTCTATTGAAAGGAGACCTTAATATCCCTTAGTTTCCAATAGGACCCTGCTGCCACGGAAGGGATGGACAAAAGATGTCATGCAAGTTCTTTTCCCTGAGCACGTATGACTATATACGGAATACATGCCTACATTACATTGATGAACTAGATCTAGTTACATATCACCCTGTGTTATAACCGTTACATGATGAATATCATCCAACACAATTATCCATCGCTGATCTAATGCCTACGAGCTTTTCCCATACTGGTTGTTGCTAAGTTACTTTACTGCTACTGCTTTTACTTTTGCTACACAAATTACTACAACTACTATCATCACTATTACCGTTAGTATCATACCACTTTTGTTTCTAAAGCTTTGCTGCTGATACTAAGTCTTTCAAGTGTGGTTGAATTGACAACTCAACTGCTAATACTCGAGAGTATTCTTTGGCTCCCCTTGAGTCGAATCAATAAATTTGGGTTGAATACTCTACCCTCGAAAACTGTTGCGATCCCCTATACTTGTGGGTTATCACTGTCTTATGAAGATATCGTGGCAGTTGAATCTGATGCCATTGACGACATTATAGACCAATGTCTTCATAGAGCCTTCTAGACTACTTGTTGATTAATGCCTTTTGATGGGACACAAAGTGTGCCGCAATATGTGATAGATGGTTCGGAGAAAGTACTAGAGATCTTTGATGAAGAAAGCCTTGGGCACATCATTCTCGCGCTGAACAGGATGCCGAATCATCATTGTGAGCATTTGCGTCACATTTGGCTCTGGTTTCTTGAAGATGCTCCCCACTTCACGGTTATAGGCTTCACAACCTTCATTATAAAGATCCCCAGGCTTGGGCAGCTTTGTGAGCTCGAGAAGCTCTTGAGCATCAGCTTCATGATGGACATCGCCAATCATCCAGTTTAGCTTCCAAGTCTTGGGATCACCATTATATCCAGATATGTGAAGTGTGGCATAAAACTGCAGAAGAAGCTCTTCATTCCAGTGCTCTTTGTTAGTGATAAAGGGAAGAATCCCAACATCACGAAGACAACCAAGGGCTTCATCCAGGAACAGCAGCTCAGTTATGGCATCTGGATTCAGAAACTTGTGCGGATGAATTCTGTCTTGTTTATACAGCACACAGGTGTAATAGCTTCTTTGTTGATGGCTCCAGAATCTATCCGTAGATATTCTTGGCTTGGCGTAGGGGTTCTTGGAGTGATCAAAGAATGTGTTGTCCTTTCTGAAGCTATTGACATTGAAAATATTCTCTCCTGCCACAATACCACGAAGACGAGGCAGTCTTGGGATTGGCTTCTGAACACTTGGCTGGTTGTGGATGTTGAATTCATACATGGGGCCAAACTTTTCTGGGGTTGTCGAGGTTGGCCATTTGACTGGAACAAGTGTTCCTTCTTTGTCATATGCCAGGCGCAGATTAGCTTCAGGAACTACACTGTCTTCAGAAGCTTGTATTTCAGCAATGGCTTCACTTGGCTGGACAGGTGCAGGCTCCACATTGCCTTCAGGAGCACTTGTGTCTTAGGCAGGTTGAGGCGGATCAACATTTTCTGTGGCTTGAGTGGGTAGCTCAGAGGCCAGATTAACTTTCTCAGTGGCGTGAGTAGGCTGCTTAGAGGCCAAATCAACTTCAGGTGCCAGCGGCACAATCATTTCTACATCTTTGACGATTTTCTCTTCGGCTGATGCAGCCGGAATCTCTTCACTAGCACAAGCCTCTTGCTCAGGTTGTTCTTCTTGTAACGTAGGGGGAATATCTTTAGACTGATTGGCTTTAGTGTGAGGAGGAACATCTTCTTGCACAACCACATTTGAGTCAGTGGTGTGGGTCTGTGCAGATTCTTGGGAAGTGGATGACAACTTTGGGCCACGGCGAAGCCTTTTGAGAACAGGCGACGCCTTTGGAGATGATGTGTCGAACTCCATGGCTTCAGGAGCTTCTTGCTGTGGTGGATCATTCATCACAGAATCCCTTGGCGGCGTGTGAGGCACCACTTCTCCTTTGTCGATTGGCGTCAATGGACAACCAATACTTATGTGTTCACTGGTCTCTTGAACAGGCGATGATACCATGTTCTCGAGAGGAGGAAGGGATGCATCAGCTTGCATATTGGCTTCAGCACCAATGTCTTCAGCTGCGATGTTGTCAACAACTGGAATAGCTTCAGTATCAGGAGCCTCTATGGTAGCAGACTCATGTACGATCATTCGCTTCTGGGTGTTCTCTTGAGCAGGGGGAGCAACTGAGATCGGCTCCACAAGAAGGGGCTCATTTTGAGTAGGTGGAACAGTGTCATCCTTCTTCTTCTTTGACGCCTTTGAAGATTTTGTCTTCGGGCGCTTTTTCAGGTCTGACATCAGCAGAGGCTTCAGAGGTTTTTCTCTTTCTGGCTTCAGACTCAGCTTGCTGTATTTTCTTCCTTTCTTTTGCAAGCTTGAACGCTGACGGCTTGGAGCCAGTCATACAAATGGGGAAGTGAATCCTTGGCGTCTCAAGCATCGGCTTCTCAACTGTTGGTGTGGCATGTTTCTTCTTCTGCTTCCTGATGATTTGTGGAGCTAGAGCAGGATGGCAAAGAGCTTGGCGTTTGAGGCCTTCATTGTTTGCTTGCACAGTTTTGGTGGCCGCCTTTTTGAGGAGCTCTCTGGCTTCTTTGGCTTCATCACGAAGCACTTGAAATTCTTCTCTCAGCTCGGCCATCATTTTCTTGTAGCCAATTACTTCTTTAGCAGTAAACTTGGCAACATGCTTTTTGAACAATTATCTCTCATAGTGGATCTTGTTCTTCTTCTCACGAACCTTTTGCACAACGGCAAGCTCCTGATCAATGAAACCTTGGAAGGTAACACTGATGCCAATAGGCAGCTGCAGATCTCCAATTGAGATGCTTGGGTCTTGAAACCACTCATCGATGAAGTTGTTTAGAATATCAGGGTCGAACAAAGGCAAGTCCTTGAAGATATCAGCTTCTTCTTGCTTGTTCTTGATGAGTAGCTCAAGTGCATCATCATCAAACTCATCATCAGACAGATTTATAATATCATCATCATCATTTGTTGTGCTTGTAGGCTTGGGGCCACGGCCAGCAGTCTTCTTCACTTTTGGAGAAAAGCGAGATAAGTCTTCAGATTGCACATTGTATTCAGGAGGTGCAGCAGTAGTTGATGGTTTCACTCTTGAAGCTTTTGGCGTAACATGCTTCTATGAAGATTTACTTTCAGAAGCTTTGGAGGCTTTTGAAGCCTTTGTCTTTGTGACGACCTTGGGGGAGGGAGGAGCATCATCTTAAGCTTCAAGAGCTTCTTCTTCTTCCGCCTCTTCTTCATCATCAGAAACTGAATGAAGGGCTTCAAGGTGATCAATATGGGCCTGAAGATATCCCCATGGACCTGTCAGATTTTGCTCTGGAAGCCTGTCATCATTAGGTTTTGGCTTCTTTGGGCCAGGGTTGAAGATAACCCCGTTGATGGAAATATGCCCTAGAGGCAATAATAAAGTTGTTATTTATATTTCCTTATATTGTGATAAATACTTATTATTCATGCTAGAATTGTATTAACCAGAAACTTGATACATGTGTGAATACATAAGACAAAGTAGTCCCTAGTATGCCTCTACTAGACTAGCTTGTTTATTAAAGATGGTCGGGTTTCCAAACCATAGACATGTGTTGTCATTTGATAAACGGGATCACATCATTAGGAGAATGATGTGATGGACAAAGACCCACTCCGTAGCTTAGCATAGAGATCGTTTTAGTTTTATTGTTGTTGCTATGTTCGTAACTTATACATGTTCCTCAGACTATGAGATTATGCAACTACCAATTACCGGAGGAACACTTAGTGTGCTATCAAATGTCACAACGTAACTGAGTGATTATAAAGATGCTCTACAAGTGTCTCCGATGGTGATAGGTGAGTTGGCATGAATAGAGAGTAGGATTTGTCACTCCGATTGTCGGAGAGGTATCTCTGGGCCCACTCGATAATGATCATCACTATAAGCCTTGCAAGCAGTATGACTAAAGAGTTAGTTACGGGATGATGCATTACGGAACGAGTAAAGAGACTTGCTGGTGACGAGATTGAACTAGGTATGGAGATACCGACGATCGAATCTCGGGCAAGTAACATACCGTTGACAAAGGGAACAACGTATGTTGTTATGCGGTTTGACCGATAAGGATCTTCATAGAATATGTAGGAGCCAATATGAGCATCCAGGTTCCGCTATTGGTTATTGACCAGAGACATGTCTCAGTCATGTCTACATAGTTCTGGAACCCGTAGGGTCCGCACGCTTAACGTTCGGTGACGATCGACATTATGAGTTTATGAGTTTTGATGTACTGAAGGTTGTTCGGAGTTCCGGATGGGATCACGGACATGACGAGGAGTCTCGAAATGGTCGAGACATAAAGATCGATATATTGGACGACTATATTCGGATATCGGATGAGTTCCGGAGGAGTTTCGAATATTACCGGATTGCCGAAGGGGTTACCGGAACCCCCTGGGGGAATATGGGCCTTATTGGGCCTTAGTGGGGAGAGAGGAGGGCCGGCCTAGCGCAGCCATGTGCTCCCCCCAAGGGAGTCCGAATAGGACTAGGAGGGGGGGGGGCGGCGCCCCCCTTTCCCTCTCACTACTAGGAAAAGGCCTACTAATGGCGCACCGGTTTTGCCTACTAATGGCGCACTACCGGTGCGCCATTAGTATCACGCCACTAGAATTTTTTACTAATGGCGCACCACTGGTGCGCCTTTAGTATCTGGTATGCTAATGGCGCACCAGGCAGTGCGCCATTAGTTTTGCCCATAGTGCGCCACTAGTGTCTGCTATACTAATGGCGCACCACATGGTAGTGCGCCATTGGTAACAATTTTTTTAATTTTTTTTCTTAATCTCAGGTCACTATTTCACATATGAGATATCCAACACATATATATACAACAAGCATCCATATAACAATCATAGCCAACATACAAGTTCCATCATATATACATACATAGCCAACACATAGTTCCATCGTTACATATTACAAAAGATTCACATTGTTCATCCAACACCGTTATCCATCAATTCACAAAAGTTTCACATTGATACAAAATAAAAACACAAATGGAAAAGAAGCACTCCATCCATGCAAGCTTCCGTGAATTAAATCAAATCTGCAAAATGATAAACAAGAAGTTAGAAGAAGAAAAAGAAGAAGACTAGAAGAATACTAGAAGAAGAAGAACACTAGAAGAAGAATAAGAAGAATTTTGGAAAAGAAGAAGAATAAGAAGAAGACTATAAGCTTATTATGTAAACTTGATCATTTTGTGCTAACATAAGTTATTTTGGAGCTAACCTATAGGAAACTAAGCATATAAGCTCTAAGTTAGTATATTAGAGCCAACTTAGGTAAAATGAAGCTAACCTATGTCATTTTGAAAAAGAAGAAGAATAAGAAAAAGACTATAAGCTTATTATGTAAACTTGATCATCTTGTGCTAACATAAGTTATTTTGGAGCTAACCTATAGGAAACTAAGCATATAAGCTCTAAGTTAGCATATTAGAGCCAACTTAGGTAAAATGAAGCTAACCTATAGGAAACTAGGAATATTAGAGATAACATAGGTAACTAAGTATATATATATATATATATCATTTTGGAGATCTGACATACCTGACAAAGTTCAGTTCTCATGCATTGTTCTTCTCCTTCTCCTTCCTCAGCCTGATGCGCGAAGAGCGGTGAGGCGGTGGAGGCAGTGGAGGCAGTGGGATGCAGTCTTCTACCACAATTTGCGTGGTCATGTCGCCAGCTGTGGGATCGCCGGTGCCACCACCGGTGCATGGTCATTGTCAGGCACCACCACCATCGCGAGGCCACCTTCAGGCAGGACGGGCACGACCATCGCTAGGTCATCCTCAGCCACCTCCATCTCTTGCCCATGGTCAGCCACCACTATCTCTTGCCCATGGTCAGCCACCACCATCTCTTGCCCTTGGTCAGCCACCACCAGTGCTAGGTCATCCTCAGCCTGATGCCCATCGTCATCCTGCAGCTCCTCAACCCCACTCTGCTCCTCTTCTCCCACACTCCAGTCCGGATCATCCTTCTTGTTGTCTATGCTGCTGCCAGAATCGCTGCTGCTTTCACTACAGCCATAGTCGCTGCTGCTTTGGCTGTAGCCAGTGTCGCTGCTGCTGCTCCCATTACCTGTCCAAATGCAACAATGACCGTTAACAATTGATGTGAGACAAAGCCAAATGTAGAGGAATAAGAAGAGGCAGAACATACCGGCATCATCATCGTCAGCGTAGCGCATGCGACACATAGTCGCGTTGAACACCTTCACGATGAGTGAGGGAGTCCTGGACTAGGGGGTGTCCGGATAGACGGATTATCATCATCGGCCGGACTATCATCGTCAGCCGGACTCCAAGACTATGAAGATACAAGATTGAAGACTTCATCCCGTGTCCGGATGGGACTTTCCTTGGCGTGGAAGGCAAGCTTGGCGATACGGATATGTAGATCTCCTACCATTGTAACTGACTCTATGTAACCCTAGCCCTCTCCGGTGTCTATATAAACCGGATGGCTTTAGTCCGTAGGACACAACAACAACCATTACAACAATCATACCGTAGGCTAGCTTCTAGGGTCTAGCCTCCTTGATCTCGTGGTAGATCTACTCTTGTAATATCCACATTATCAATATCAATCAAGCAGGACGTAGGGTGTTACGTCCATCAAGAGGGCCCGAACCTGGGTAAAACATCGTGTCCCTTGTCTCCTGTTACAATCCGCCTAGACGCACAGTTCGGGACCCCCTACCCGAGATCCGCCGGTTTTGACACCGACATTGGTGCTTTCATTGAGAGTTCCTCTATGCCGTCACCGATAGGAAGGATGCCTCTTCCCGTCTTCAAGGACGGTATCTTTGCCAAAGGAGCCCTGGCCGCCGGCCAAACTATCCGGCTAGGTGGTTTTCTCATGACCGCCTGTTCGGCCACCGCTTCGACGATGACCTCTCGGGTCATTAAAAGCAATCTTCACGTCAACTCGGAATTCGCCGAGCAGCTAGATCCAACAGAGCTCTCGTCCGTAAACGAACTCTTGGATCGCATCGCCGCCCTGGGAGTCGCTACAGACTACGATCAGATCGGGCTTAAAACCGATTTGAGAGAGATTAACTCTCCCCAGGTAACCCACCACGTCATGGTGGTAGAGGAACATCGCGGCGACTCTTCTCCTATATTGAAAACTAGTCGTGTCCGGGCTTCCGAACCCTCCATGCCGGATTCCCGCGGAGGGACGAACCTCGATCAAGCGCTGAACTTAAAGTCAGGCATCGGACCGGACTCGTTGGACAACGTTCCACTTTCCAAGCTTCCGAATTCAGAAACTTCTCGGCCCTTGAGCCTTGAGATGGGTAGGGTTCCGGACTCAATTAGACCCACCTACCTAGACATATGTGATCTATCTCTAATCCGGCAAGAGCCTGCTGAAACAGTACATCATTACTGGGCCAGATTCCTCCTGGTTATGGACAGGATAAAGGACTGCTGGGAGGAAAACGCAATCTCGATTTTTTGCAATAATTGCACGGACGAGGGAATCTTGAACGCCATCAGCCGTCGTGAAATCACACGCTTCACCGACCCGGCATCTATAGTACGAAAGTACTGTGCGATGGAGAGTTTCCGGAAAACCGAAAATAAGTTTTGGGACAATCCGGCCCCGAATACAACCCTAGTCCGCAACAAAAGGGTGCATTACACTCAGGCACCAGGTACAAAAACCAAAAAGCAGAAACCCCATAAAGGGCATGGAACCGTACTGGAGGGATGGCTCAACGGACCCTATACAATTCACAGTACAGAGGGCACCGCCCCAACACATAGCCTTCGAGCATGTTGGATATTACGGCAGGTGGCCAAAAGTGGCGAGGAGCTTCTAGCCCTGGAAAACCACACCAACAATACCGGTACGGTATCAACAGTCTTCGAAACTTTCGCATCAAACAATATGCGGAAACGAACAATCCGCAGCCTCGCCGAAGTCTACCAAGTAGCAACAACAAATCCTTGGAGCAACGCGGCCATCACCTTCAATGCCAGCGACGAACCTAAATTCCGAACAGTCCGAGCACCAGCCGCATTGGTCCTCAGTCCAATAGTGGACGGCTTTCGACTTACCAAGGTACTCATGGATGGCGGCAGCGGATTAAACCTCATCTACGAGGAAAGTCTTCAAAAAATGGAAATAGACTGGAGCCGCATTGAGCGAAGCAGCACAACCTTCAGAGGAATAATCCCTAGCCGGGAAGCGCGCTGCACTGGAAAAATCACACTTGATGTGGTGTTCGGCTCGCCGGACAATTACAGGTCCGAAGAAGTCACGTTCCAAGTGGCCCTGTTCAGCAGCGAATATCACACTATATTAGGACGGGAGGCATTCACAATTTTTCAAGCCGTACCCCATTACGGGTACATGAAGCTCAAAATGCCTGGGCCCAGCGGAATAATCACTCTCGTTAGTGATCCGGACATAGCACTCCGCGCCGAAAAAAAGACAGCCGCATTAGCCCTGGAGGCACTATCCGAAGCCCTAGCGGCAGAAGAACTCACCGCGCTGCGCTCTACGGTGCATAGGGACGATG
This sequence comes from Triticum dicoccoides, assembly GCF_002162155.2. Classification (NCBI taxonomy): domain Eukaryota; kingdom Viridiplantae; phylum Streptophyta; class Magnoliopsida; order Poales; family Poaceae; genus Triticum; species Triticum dicoccoides. The sequence continues at coordinate 680,143,398 of NC_041387.1, read as the reverse complement.
TGATACTCGATAAGAGATCCAAGTCCACCTCCTTTAAACCAGCGGACAAAATAGTAAAATTCCAGGTCCATCCAACGGACCCGACAAAGACGGCCTCCATCGGGGCACAGTTGAACCCTGATGTAGACGCCACACTACGAGAATTCCTTCGGGAAAATTGGGACATTTTCGCCTGGCACCCTTCAGATATGCCGGGAATCCCACGAAGATTGGCAGAGCATAGCCTAAATATCCTAAAAGTGTTCAAGCTGGTCAAACAGGCTCTTCGACGATTTTCCAAACCCAAAAGACAGGCAATGGGGGAAGAACTAGCCAAACTATTGGAAGCCGGATTCATCAGAGACATCAAACATACGGATTGGATAGCAAACCTGGTAATGGTACCAAAGAAGGACAAATCCTGGCGCCTATGTGTCGATTTTAAAGACCTCAACAAGGCCTGCCCAAAGGATCCCTTCCCCCTCCCCCGCATCGACCAGATAATCGATGCTACCGCAGGACACGATTCATTGTGCTTCCTGGACGCATACTCCGGCTACCATCAAATCAAGATGGCGGAAGCGGACCAAGCCGCAACGGCATTCATTACTCCATATGGACCATTCTGCTTCAACACGATGCCCTTCGGACTTAAAAACGCCAGCGCAACATATCAGCGCATGATTCAAACATGTCTGGCTACCCAGATCGGCAAAACAGTAGAGGCATACATAGACGACGTAGTCGTCAAAACCAAACACGTCGAAACTCTAGTGGACGATTTGAAGGTCACATTCGACAACCTCCGAGCATACGACATCAAGCTGAATCCGGAAAAATGTGTTTTCGGCGTACCTGCCAGAAAGCTCCTAGGCTTCATTGTATCCGGTAGAGGGATTGAAGCAAACCCGGCCAAGATCCGAGCTCTGTCACAGCTGGATATTCCAAAAGACCACAAACAGATCCAAAAATTGACTGGATGCGTGGCGGCTCTCAGCCGCTTTATCTCCCGTCTGGGAGAAAAGGCATTTCCCCTCTATCGCCTCCTCAGATGCACCGAACACTTCGAGTGGACGGATGCTGCCACTGCCGGACTCGAAGAAATAAAATCCATATTGGCAACAAATCCGGTCCTGGCTGCGCCTAACCTGGGCGAACCAATGTTGTTATACATCGCGGCAACACACCAAGTTGTAAGCGCGGTACATGTCGTAGAATGAGAGACAGAAGGGCATAAATTCCCTCTTCAAAAACCAGTGTACTACGTATCCACTGTTTTAACTCCCTGCAAGCCCGCACTATCAAAAGATAGCGTATGCGGTGTTCATGGCATCCCGGAAGCTCCGACACTACTTTCAAGAGTGTTCGATAACAGTGGCCTCCGAAGTACCCCTAAATGACATTATAAACAACCGCGACGCAACGGGCAGGATTGCAAAATGGGCCATTGAGCTCTTACCATTCGATATAACTTACAAACCCCGGCGAGCTATAAAGTCGCAAGTTTTGGCTGACTTTGTCGCTGAGTGGACTGAAGCCGAACTCCCTAAAGAGTACGGTGCATACTCCAATTGGATTATGCATTTCGACGGCTCCAAAATGTTGGCCGGATTGGGGGCTGGCATCGTACTGACGTCCCCAACCGGGGACACAGTCCAATACGTACTTCGGATTATGTACACGGACTCCAACAACGCAGCCGAATACGAGGCCCTCTTACATGGCCTCCGGATGGCAATCTCCATGGGCATCCAACGCCTAGAGGTGCGCGGGGACTCAAACCTCACAATATCCCAAGTAAATGGAGACTTTGACGCCAAGGATCCGAAAATGGCAGCCTATCGTAACGTTGTCCTTAAAATGTCAGCTCAGTTCGAAGGTCTTGAATTCCACCATGTAGCCAGAGATAATAACCAAGCGGCCGACGTATTGGCACGCATCGGCGCAAAATGTGACGCTGTCCCTCCAAACATCTTCCTGGAACGGCTGTTCAAGCCATCTTCCTGGAACGGCTGTTCAAGCCATCCGTACTATGCGAAGACCAAAATGAGGCCCGCTGCGTAATTCGGCGATCTAAAGCCTACAAGGTCCATGAGGGAGAACTTTATAAAAAAAACACAATCGGAGTCCTTCAAAGGTGTATCTCCGAAGAGGAAGGGCGAGACCTTCTGGCTGAAATTCATGCCGGACTAGGCGGACACCACGCCGCAGCCCTGGCCCTTGTAGGAAAGGCATTCCGTACAGGATTTTATTGGCCGACGGCCTGGGCAGATGCTCAGGACTTAGTCCAAAGATGCGTCGGTTGTCAGCTCTTCGCTAATCAGAGCCATATGCCACCCACCGCCCTCAAAACTATACCCATTACCTGGCCGTTCGCGATCTGGGGGCTTGACATGGTTGGACCACTTAAAGGGGGAACCCACAAGCAAAGGTACCTATTGGTCATGGTGGATAAATTCACCAAATGGATAGAGGCCAAGCCAGTTAAAACGACAGAGTACGGACTAGTGATAGACTTCATATCCGGGGTAGTACACCGTTATGGTGTCCCCCACAACATCATCACCGATAACGGCACGAACTTCACGGCCGATGAGGTTAAATCATGGTGCAAAAATATGGGCATCAAGCTCGATTACACTTCAGTCTATCATCCTCAAACAAACGGTCAAGTGGAACGAGCAAATGGTCTAATAATGAGCGGCATCAAACCCAGGCTAGTGCGGTCCCTTATGAAATCTGACACGCACTGGGTAGAGGAGCTCGACTCCGTACTCTGGGGGCTGCGGACAACGCCTAACCGTACTACCGGATTCACATCATTTTTATGGTATACGGCGCAGAAGCAGTTTTGCCCTGCAACATCATTCATGACTCACCTTGAGTGCGCATGTACGAAGAAAGAGAAGCCGAGTTAGATCGGCAGGACATCTTGGACGCATTGGAGGAAGAACGCGACGTCGCCAAGGCTCGTTCCGCATTCTATCAGCAGCAGGCTCGAAGATACCAAAGCAGAGAAGTACGGGCCAAGACTTACAACGTTGGCGAACTAGTTCTACACCTGCCGGACAACAAAAAGTACAAGCTCAAGCCCAAATGGGAAGGCCCCTTCATCATCGATCAAGTCTTGACCGGCGGAGCATACCGTCTACGAAATGCGTCGGATAACCGACTCGAGCCGAACCCATGGAACGCAGCCCGCCTCCGAAGATTCTATGCCTAGCGCCGGACTAAGAGTTCATCCCTTTCCCCCGTCCAAATTTTTTACACTTCAGCTGTCTTTTGTTTCTCTTTTTTCTCTCACCCCTATTCGTCAAAGCCTTAAAAGGCTTACTTGCGCATCGTTTGCACGCAATTGATGTGCTATCCGCACTCATTATACCTGGGGGCTTCTTTAACAGAAGCTTATTTATAAGGGCTTCATGCCCAAAACATGTGTCACACTTCCGCATGTACCCTTTTATTCACCACTATATGCATCGATATGACTTAAGTTTTGGCCAAGCTGGGTTGCCTGGCTCCTGTGCTTACCCCTACGTTCCCGATTGTTCGGCTAGGAGGTAAAGGGAGCACCTCTGTGATTGTTACTGCCGAGTCAGCCGGATGTGTACCTCAGACTGGGTGAAGCCGAAAGCTAGCGTTCTTAAGGGAATATTCGGTCGGTGATTTGAAAGATGATTTTTTACCAATTTATTTATCTGCCCCAGATGTTATCCTGCTCTTTTCGCAGTCCGGACATGCACTTTAGGGCATGCCTCCCAGAGGAAAGGAACCCTTAACGGAACTATTCTCCCTGGAAGATGTTTCTTACTAACCATGTAATATAACATAACTAGTTGGGCACTTGTCTGATAAAGAACTAATGACCCCTACGCCTGGTCTCCATGCATGCCCCGGTTGTTTCTTAACCGAGAAGGTATTCGGACACACTCTGGACTCTAGGGTCCCGAGGTTGAAGCGAAAAGGTCGGCAAAGACAAACGATCTACAATCCGGCTAGAAGGCATTTTACATGTCATTTTACAATACATTGTCAAATCGACTGACTGTATTCCTCCTCAATCCCGTCTAACAGGCTATCTAATTTATAGTCCCGTTGGGAAAATTTAGCGGCCAACTCTACTTGGCCGTATACTAAACTCACAGGGATCTCCTTCCCATCGGTCCCCACAGGTCCGACCTCGGCCATGTGGTTGGGATCCGCCTTCTTGTACCGCGTCTTCACCATGGCCCAGGCCTCCCTGGCACCTTGGCGGTAGGCTGAAATCTTCCATAAACGGAAGCGCTGCCGCACTACCAGAAGCTTCTCCACAAGCTCCCCAAGGCCCTCGGGTAGGGTGAAGGATGGCCATAAAGCCTGGATGACGCCGCTCATTGCCTGCCGAACTCGTTCGATCAGTTGCAACAGCTCGGGAAGTTGATCACCCGTTGATACGGGCATCTCCTCCACAGGGCGACCTGTGAGTATACCTATAGACATATTTTGTCAATTGACTTCCTCGCTGAACTCTTCTTTTCAAAGGAGTTCGCTCAAGCACTTACTATAGATGCCGCGACGAAGCCGCTGATTCTCCTTAACGGAGCCAGACAGCTCTGCCCAAACGCCTTTCAGCTCTTCTCCAAGCTGGGCATGGGAATCCTGGAGCTTGTTCCTTTCGTGCTGCACCTTATGCAGCACCCTCTCGCCGGCCTTCAGCTGACGCAGAAGTTCTTGCCTGTCCGGATCTTGTCCGGCAGCACCTGCAACGTCATTTTCAGACTTGCGCACAGGCCAAACACTACTTATCTTTTTAAATAATGTGTTACCAGGAGAGGTCCCTGTGTTTCCTCCTGCGGCAGCGAGTGCGGCCTCAAGTTGGGCCTTACACTCTTGCAGCTCCTGAGACAGTTGGGTATTCTTCTTTGTAAGATCCTACAGTTCAAATCATCCTTAAATCAGTTAATACAACTACTTTAAGTCTCGGGGGCTACTGGCATATACAACTATTAAAATCTCTTACCCGTATGTCTTTTACATATTGCTCCGTGGCTCTGGTCAAACCATCTTGAGCGGCACGGAGGTGCGCATCCCCCGCGTTGAAGGCATTCAACGCCTCAGGGGAGAAGCACGCGTCAGGAAAAACTGTCCGGCGGCGCCTGTGGTTCATGGCGCTCTCCACCTCAGATTTGGTGGCGGACAGTCTATCGGCATCCTCCATTGGAGGAGTATCCGGCCTGCGCCTTGCGCTCGCCTCCCCCTCCGGACCAGGCGCTGGAGCTTGGCTGGTAGAGACTGGGTTGGCAACCTCTGCGCCCGCAGTCCGGCGGGCACTTTTTCTCCTACAAAAGTTATAAGCACTCAAACGCTTCCTAGGAACGTTGTTCTAAATAACGAACCATGAGCTATACCTTTGCGGCGGCGTTTCAATTCGCGCCGCGCTCCTCTTCCACCTGCTGGGCCGGACTGACCCTTGTTGGTCAGCCGCCGCGGGTTCGGCTTCCTGCCTTGAAGGCACCGCCTGCAGGACACCGTTGTATACGGTGGTCAGGAACGCGCGAAGATGGAATAATGATGTTAGGAATTCGGTCATAAGTACCTGGGAAGCCCGTGACAAGCCAGGGTAGTCGGCCGTAATGGCGACTAAAGCATTGTCCATGCTGAGCTGGTGGAACACCCCGTCAATTAGCTCCACCTTTATATCTGGATCCTCTTTGGAGGTCAGATCAAGGGATCTTCCCGGATCCTCGGGTTGTGGAGCCGGACTGTGAATGTCCTCCACATCCCGGCGCAGTTCCTGCGTCAAAATCAAGAGTAAGGTACTCGGCTTTAAAAGCACGGGTCGGATGAATAAACGTCCGCTTTCCCAGCTCCGAGGGTTATTCATGGAAAACCCATTCAATGGGCTCGTACGGAGGAAGTCTTCTTTCTCCCCCTTGTACAGGCTGGACAGAATCTTCACCAGATCCTCGGCCGATCCCGGCCACTTGAGGCCGTGGCGGGTGGCGTCGTCCTCCCCGTTGAAATCCCACATTGGGTGGCCCCTGTATTGCAGCGGCTGCACCCCCCGCATAATGCACGTGTCCATGACTCCGATCATGGTCAATCCGGAATGGGCCAACAACCTTATCCGGCCCATCAAATAATGGACGCTCTTGTCTTCCTCCAACTGAGGGCTCCACGGACGCCAACTTAGGCGTTTCTTCAGAGGAGCGTCACTGAACTCAGGGAGGCCGATCCGAATTGGGTCCGGCAATGGAGCGTCTTCTATATAAAACCATTCCGAAGGCCAGTCTTTGGACGCCTTCCTAGGGGTTCCGGATAGATATCCGGTCTCGGCGATGCGCCATATTTCGGCACCGCCCACTTGATATATTGACCCCTCGTAAGAGCGGGGTACGAGGCAGAATAGCCTCTTCCACAGTGCAAAATGGGGCTCGACGCCCAGGAATAGCTCGCAAAGGGCTACGAAACCCGCGATATGCAGAACGGAGGCGGGCGTTAGGTGATGAAGCTGGAGTCCGTTGAACTCCAGGAGCGCGCGGAGGAACGGATGTACAGGAAATCCAAGCCCCCTTATTAGATAAGGGATGAAGCATACCCGCTCCCCTTTAGAGGGACTAGGGGTGGCCGCCGCTTGCTTCCCACCTTTGTAGGTGGCCAGCCCGGCTCGAACCAGAACCATAAAGGCCGGAGGAAGATATCCCTCCGCTTGGAGCGTCACCAGCTCACTGTGCGGAACAGAGCATCTCCTCCAATCTCCTGGCGAAGGACTAGGAACGCAAGAAGAGGAGTCGCGTCGACTGTCCATGATGGAATGGATTTCTGGTCAAGAAGCGCTCCGATGAGTACTCGCGGGAGGAAGATGGTGTGATTTGGATATGGATTCCTGCCTCTCTTATAGGCAGGTTATTTGCGCCGCTAGGGGGTAAAACGTAAAAGATACCCTGGCTTTTCGCATTCGTGCGGCGCGTGGAAGAAGGCCATTATTGGGCGTGGAAGCCAACAAGCGCAACATTGATGAGGAAGCCGAACACTGTTCAACAGGTACATGGAACTTAAAGGAGAACCCGCCTTGCAACGTCGAAGAATACACACATGCTGGACTTATCGTGATTGAAGCCTGGTTCGGGGGCTACTGAGGGAGTCCTGGACTAGGGGGTGTCCGGATAGCCGGATTATCATCATCGGCCGGACTATCATCGTCAGCCGGACTCCAAGACTATGAAGATACAAGATTGAAGACTTCGTCCCGTGTCCGGATGGGACATTCCTTGGCGTGGAAGGCAAGCTTGGCGATACGGATATGTAGATCTCCTACCATTGTAACCGACTCTATGTAACCCTAGCCCTCTCCGGTGTCTATATAAACCGGATGGCTTTAGTCCGTAGGACACAACAACAACCATTACAATAATCATACCGTAGGCTAGCTTCTAGGGTTTAGCCTCCTTGATCTCCTGGTAGATCTACTCTTGTAATATCCACATTATCAATATAAATCAAGCAGGACGTAGGGTTTTACCTCCATCAAGAGGGCCCGAACCTGGGTAAAACATCGTGTCCCTTGTCTCCTGTTACCATCCGCCTAGACGCACAGTTCGGGACCCCCTACCCGAGATCCGCCGGTTTTGACACTGACAATGAGCATGGTGGCGTCGTCGTCGTACCTGAAGAGAAGGAAGTACCCCAGCCACAGGTCGTAGGCACGGTAGAACTTCTCCCACCCACGAGACAAGTACGTGTGGCCCTCCTTGATCACCAACTCCACATCCCACTGCCTGCGAAACCCGCTGCCGGCCTGTCGCAGCTTCACATTATTTGGTGGATCTTCACCCATCAGCATGTTCATAAAACTATCAGGCAGCCTCTACAGTTTGGGACAATGAGTGATGTAGCAAACAACAGATATCATAATGAGATGGGTGAAGGGGAGATCTCTCGTTTTATATACCTACATCATGGATGATACTGAAGTCCCAAGTATGATACTGAAGAACTCGGAAGCATCCAACTTGTACTGCGGTGTCGCAGAGCGGCGGTGGCTGCTTCCCGCCATCTCTGATAAGCAGCAGAAGAGACCAATTAGTACCCTTACAACAGATCATAAAACATGCATGACAACAGGCATTAGTCGCAAGTACCCCATATGTCCTATTTTTAGCAAAGTCATGCTAAAATTCACGGAAAATTTCAGCATGACCTTTGCTGAAAATAGGACATATGGAGTACCCGAATTTGCCGGAACGGAAGTTAATCGACATTCCGGCAAACTCAAGGGCCTCTCGGGGTACCTGCAAAATCATTATCCCCGCGTAATGAAGTCGCCAATGGGTCATTTCAGAAGATCACAAGTAGCATCATCACAAGTACAACATCATCACAAATACAGCAACAGGGATATTTTTATGATACAAGAAGAAAGCAGCCACAACTACAGTAAAAACAAGCAACTACACACATAGGAGTTGTAAAATATCCTTGCTATTCTTTTTTACATAAACATGTAATTAGTCAAGACAACTTGTCTCATATTTTTGAACTTACATTTATTTTAATCTACGGTAGAGACATGACATCATCACCCTCCAGAAAAAACCAACAAATATGGCATCAGAAACATATGTGACACCTGTCAGAAAATATATAAAAGAAAGCACATAGTTATAAAGATTAGTATTCAAGACTTTGTAGCGAGCTCTGGTTTCTCTTAATGGAAATTTGGTTGAACCTTTCCATGCAAAAAAATTAAACTGTTATACAGATTTTGGACCCCATCATATGCTAAGCAGGTGTGATGGTTCAGGCTTAATATGAAGCAAGCAGTAGATGAGGTGCAAACAAACATTTTTTAAAACAAATTGTGGTGGGATATTTCAAGACATTGCGGTTCGAGTGCTTCAGAATGGCTGTGAGATGAGAACTACTAGAATGGATGAATATTCATGAGGGTTCATTAGTTGACATGTGAATTGGCAACTAATTTAAATCCAGGCAGTAGCACCAACTTCAAGCCCTGGAACTACTGACTGAATGAAAATTACACAACGAAGCCACACACATGCACATAGCAACCGTAGAAATGAGGAATCGTCTTTGACCTCAGAATTGCTTTCTTTGACTTCATTTATGATACAAGAAGAAAGCAGCCACAACTAAAGTAAAAACAAGCAACTACACAAACCATGAGCTTGAAGCTGCTGGTAGTGCAACGCAACACGTACAGACAGCTGAAAACCTTCAGCACTGTGTTGATGCTCTTAAGGTGAAGGATGATGCAATTGGTAGATTGCAAGCACAGGTTGTTGCTGCCGAAAAGAAGCCACAAAAAGCTCTAAAGCTTAAGGATAATTTAATTGGCAAATTGGCCGAAAATAACCTACTATCAAATGGTAAAGCTTAAGTGGACTGTAGATGGTCTTAATGTGACAGAAATCCAGTTTAGTAAGTAAACTTAATCCAAGTTTACTGCTTGGATGAGTCATCTAGAACAAAACACTAAAACTTAATAGATGTAAAGCTCAATAACATACACAGAATAACAGATGACACAGGCACACAACACAAACAGAACCAAGGCTAACTTGTTTTCTTTCACAATTAAGGGTAACTCGTTGTGTAAGAAAACAGACAATCAGATCCTCTTAACTACAGTACAGCACAAACAAATTCACTTCAATTTGTCAATCCTAATCCTAGTTTAATTCTCGCCACATGGGGCAAACCTTGGGCATGGTCATAATCACTCTGACTTCCTGCAGCAACTAAGCTTACTGAAGCAGACTGAAGCAGCAGCGAAACAGAGCAAATATATAACCATGCGATTTACTTCTTTGTAAATAAAGACCAAGCATACATGTATTAGTTCTAATTTTACCTGGCTAGGATCAGAGGCAATTAGGAAGCAAGCAGAGGTTGAGGGCAAGAGGAAGAAAGAAGAAGAAGGAAGTGGAGGGGAGGGGCTCACCTGCAGTCGAGGGCGTACACGATGCTGGCCGGCCGCCTTGGACCCGGAGGAAGCCGCAGTCATGCCGGATCCCTAGGGCTCGGGGCCGGCACAAGACCTCGCTGCAGCAGAGCTGAGCTGAGGTAGAGGCGGTCGTCGTCTCCTCCTCCTCCTCCTCCTCCTCATCCTCCTCCAGGTCCTCCTCCTCCGGCTCGGGGCGCGGGGGC
>NC_041387.1:680132383-680132969 GCF_002162155.2 Triticum dicoccoides | reverse complement strand
GAGTCCGGCGGGGGTCGGGGCTGCAGCGGCAGGGGACGGAGGGGGCGTGCAGGCGCGGCGGCGGCGTACGGTTGGGGCGGAGGGGGCAAATTAGGTCGAGTGGGGAGGAAGGGAGGGAGGGGAATAGGTGGAGTGGGGGGGGGAGCTTACTAATGGCGCACCCAGCAGCGGTGCGCCGTTAGAATGTTTTTTTATTACAGTTCGAGCCCTCAGGTTATATTCCACCTAACCCAATCTACATCAGAACCCGCCCACTAGCCCGACTGATCAGCACGCAGCACACACACTAGGAGGTCCTGGGTTCGATTCCCAGGCTCCCCAATTTTTATTTTTATGCATTTAAAATGCTGTTTGATATTTATTTGTGTTTAAATATGTTCAAACTTGTTTAAATCATAACAGTAATATTTTTTATAAAAACAGTAATAATTTTATTAAAAATATGTTCAAATTTGTTATTTGAAAATATTTATGAATATGAAAAAGGTGGAGTGGAGGGTGCGGTGGGTCATCGGCGATGGTGGAGTGGGGGAGGGTGCGGGCTGGCGGTCGGCGGCGGCGGCCGGTGGAGCGGGGGAGGGTGCGG
>NC_041387.1:680131277-680132266 GCF_002162155.2 Triticum dicoccoides | reverse complement strand
GGGCGGCGGCGGCAGGGGACGGAGGGGGCGTGCAGGCGCGACGGCGGCGTACGGTTGGGGCGGAGGGGGCAAATTAGGTCGAGTGGGGAGGAAGGGAGGGAGGGGAATAGGTGGAGTGGGGGGGAGCTTACTAATGGCGCACCCAGCAGCGGTGCGCCATTAGAATGTTTTTTTTATTACAGTTCGAGCCCTCAGGTTATATTCCACCTAACCCAATCTACATCAGAACCTGCCCACTAGCTCGACTGGTCAGCACATAGCACACACTGGAGGTCTTGGGTTCGATTCCTAGGCTTCCCAATTTCTATTTTTATGCATTAAAAATGTTGTTTGATATTTATTTGTGTTTAAATATGTTCAAACTTGTTTAAATCATAACAGTAATATTTTTTTATAAAAATAGTAATAATTTTTTAAAAAATATGTTCAAATTTGTTATTTGAAAATATTTATGAATATGAAAAAGGTGGAGTGGAGGGTGCGGTGGGTCATCGGCGACGGTGGAGTGGGGGAGGGTGCGGGCCGGGGGTCGGCGGCGGCGGCCGGTGGAGCGGGGGAGGGTGCGGTTGATCGTCGGCGGCGGGGAGGGTGCGGTTGATCGTCGGCGGCGAGGGGGACGTCGATGTCCCATGAACATGGTTTTCGAAGACCCGGGATCTCTATCTAGCTGGCGATACGTTGTGTCATCCATGCACCTTACACATACAGAAAATCCGTGGACTACCGGCCCCGCGAAATAACCGTAACCGAGATAGTCGTGTAGTAGTGCATTTAAAATGTTGTTTGATATTTATTTGTGTTTAAATATGTTCAAACTTGTTTAAATCATAACAGTAATGTTTTTTTATAAAAACAGTAATAATTTTTTTAAAAAATATGTTCAAATTTGTTATTTGAAAATATTTATGAATATGAAAAAGGTGGAGTGGAGGGTGCGGTGGGTCATCAGCGACGGTGGAGTGGGGGAGGGTGCGGGCCGGGGGTCGGCG
>NC_041387.1:680127957-680131257 GCF_002162155.2 Triticum dicoccoides | reverse complement strand
TTTATAAAAACAGTAATGATTTTTAATAAAATATGTTCAAATTTGTTATTTGAAAATATTTATGAATATGAAAAAGGTGGAGTGGAGGGTGCGGTGGGTCATCGGCGACGGTGGATTGGGGGAGGGTGCGGGCCGGGGGTCGGCGGCGGCCGCCGGTGGAGCGGGGGAGGGTGCGGTTGATCGTCGACGGCGGTGGAGCGGGGGAGGGTGTGGTTGATCATCGGCGGCGAGTGGGACGTCGATGTCCCATGAACACGGTTTTCGAAGACACGAGATCTCTATCTAGCTGGCGATACGTTGTGTCATCCATGCACCTTACGCATCCAGAAAATCCGTAGACTACCTGCCCCGCGAGATATCCGTAACCGAGATAGTCGTGTAGTAGTGCAAAATATATATATATACTAATGGCGCACCGCGTAGTAGTGCGCCATTACTAGTTTAAACTAGTAATGGCGCACTGTGACACGGTGCGCCATTAGTAGTTTTGCAAAAAAAAAGAATTAAAAAAAGAATACAGTACTGGCGCACTCTATGGCTGGTGCGCCATTACTAGTTAGAACTAGTAATGGCGCACTTCGGCCGGATGCGCCATTAGTATGTATGGAAAAATGAAAAAAAAATTATCACTAGTGGCGCACCGTTTGTCTGGTGCGCCATTAGTGTCTTCCACACTAATGGCACATCACCAACTGGTGCGCCATTAGTATATAGTAGTGGCGCACTACTTCCCTGGTGCGCCATTAGTGTGCATCCCATCTTTAGCCCTTTTCCTAGTAGTGTCTCTCTCTCCCACTCCTTCCTTCCCCCTCTTTTCCCCAATTAGGAAAACCTACTAGGAATCGGATTCCTAGTAGGAATCCCAAAAGGGGCGCGCCCTAGGAGGGTCGGCCGGCCTCCCCCTCTCCTCCTTTATATACGGAGGGGGGCACCCCTAGACACACAAGTTGATCTTGGAGATCATAGTTTTAGCCGTGTGCGGTGCCCCCCTCCACCATAATCCACCTCGGTCATATCGTAGCGGTGCTTAGCGAAGCCCTGCGTTGGTAGCAACATCATCACCGTCACCATGCCGTCATGCTGACGGAACTCTCCCTCGGCCTCAACTGGATCAAGAGTACGAGGGACGTCCCCAAGCTGAACGTGTGCAGATCACGGAGGTGCCATGCTTTCGGTGCTAAGATCGGTTGATCGCGAAGAACATTCGACTACATCAACCGCTGTCTTGACGCTTCCGCTTAGGGTCTACGAGGGTACGTAGACAACACTCTCCCCTCTCGTTGCTGTGCATCACCATGATCTTGCGTGTGCGTAGAATTTTTTTTAAATTTACTGCGTTTCCCAACAGTGGCATCCGAGCCTGGTTTATGCGTAGATGTTGCATGCACGAGTAGAACACAAGTGAGTTGTGGGCGATACAAGTCATACTGCTTACTAGCATGTCATACTTTGATTCCGCGGTATTGTAGAATGAAGCGGCCTGGACCGACATTACGCGTATGCTTACGCGAGACTGGTTCTACCGATGTGCTCTGCACACAGGTGGCTGGCAGGTGTCAGTTTCTCCAACTTTAGTTGAATCGAGTGTGGCTACGCACGGTCCTTGCGAAGGTTAAAACAACACTAACTTGACGAACTATCGTTGTGGTTTTGATGTGTAGGTAAGAACGGTTCTTGCTAGAAACCCGTAGCAGCCACGTAAAACTTGCAACAACAAAGTAGAGGACGTCTAACTTGTTTTTGCAGGGTATGTCGTGATGTGATATGGTCAAGGCATGATGAGATATAAGTTGTTGTATGAGATGATCATGTTTTGTACTATACAATGACAGCCGGCAGGAGCCTTATAGTTCTCTCTTTATTGTATGAGATGCAAGCAGGATGTAAATGCTTTACTTTGCCGCTAAGTGGTAGCAATAGTTGTGGAAGCAAGAGGTGGTGAGATGACTACCCGACGACACGTTGATGAAGATAAGGATGATGAAGATCATGGTGTCGTGCTAAAGTGACGATGGTGATCATGATGGCGCTTTGGAGATGGATATCAAAGGCACAAGACAATGATGACCATATCATATCACTTATATTGATTTGCATGTGATGTTTATCCTTTATGCATCTTATTCTGCTTTGATTGACGGTAGCATTATAAGATGATCTCTCACTAAAATTTCAAGAAAGTGTTCTCCCTGAGTATGCACCGTTGAAAAGGTTCGTCGTGCCGAGACACCACGTGATGATCGGGTGTGATAAGCTCTACGTTCAAATACAACGGGGTGTAAGCCAGTTTTGCACGTGCAGAATACTCAGGTTAAACTTGACGAGCCTAGCATATACAGATATGACCTCAGAACACTGAGACCGAAAGGTCGAGAGTGAATCATATAGTAGATATGATCAACATGTTGATGTTCACCATTGAAACTACTCCATCTCACGTGATGATCGGACATGGTTGAGTTGATATGGATGTAACGCCCCGGATTCGATGCGCCAGGTGTTTGCCAGTTATTCGCCGTCGTTGCCATGTCATTTGTTTGCATGTTGCACTTTGCCATGTCATCATATGCTTTTCATATCATGTCATCATGTGCATCTCATTTCGCATACGTGTTCGTCTCTTGCATCCGAGCATTTTCCCTGTTGTCCGTTTTGCGATCCGGCACTCCTATGTTCCCCGGCGTCCCCCTTTTGCCTCTTTTCGTGTGCGGGTGTTAAACGTTCTCGGAATGGACTGAGGTTTGTCAAGCGGCCTTGGTATAGCACCGGTAGACTACCTGTCAAGTTTCGGATCATTTGGAGGTCGTTTGGTACTCCAACGGTTAACCGGGTAACCGCAAAGGCCTCTTTTGTGTGCAGCCCAACACCCCTTTCAAAGTGTCCCAAAACCCAGCAAACTCCTCTCCATGCTCTCGGTCGTTCGACCACGATCGTGTGGGCGAAAACCGTGCCTCATTTGGAGTCTCCTAGCTCCCTCTACCTATATAAACACCTCCCCCTCCGAAATTCGCGGTACAACCCTAGCCATTTTTCATCCTCGCGCCGCCGGACACGTCCGCCCGAGCCGGACATGTCCGCCGGCCACCTCGCTCCGCCCTATCCGGTGCTGCCACGTCGCCTTCCCCGCCGCCACAGCCAACCAGCCGCCGCCACGTCACCGCCGCCAGCGCCCCATCGCCACCGCTGCCCGGGGCCCAGATCCGGCCCGCCCCGGGGACGAACGGGCCTCGCCGGGCCCGTAGCCGCCGTCGCCTCCAACCGCCGTCGCCGGAGCCACCTTCGCCGGCCGGCACCGCGCCG
>NC_041387.1:680048912-680127399 GCF_002162155.2 Triticum dicoccoides | reverse complement strand
CGCTCACCTCCGCCACCTCCCGACCGGCTTCCGCCGCCGCCCCGACCGGTGACCTCGCCGCCCGGCCGCCGCCTCCATCCGCGCCGCCCCGTGCGCCTCCTCCCGTCCCCTCGCCTCCGGCCACCTCCTCCCCGAGCTCCGGCGAGCTCCTCCCGGCCGGATCCGCCCTCCCTCGCCCTCTCCGGTGAGCTCTCCGGCGAGCTCGTGCCCTGCCTCGATCCACGTGCAAGTCAACTCAGATCCGGATCCAGAGGTTGTCCTCGAAATATCTCAAAGTCCCGAGTGTTTTTGACATTATCATACCATATTCATCATGCCATAACTCTCTGCATAGTGCTCCGTTTCGTGCGTGTAATATGTCAAATTGTTTGCCTCGACGAGTACATCATTTCATCTCATTGCATTATTTTCATTTGAGCCCCATCTTGATGCCCGAAATGCTGTTGGAAGAGGGCTATGTGGTGTTAGTTTCAGATTCTTATCAGAACATGCACTTTTGTCATTTTTGCCATGATTGATGTGTGCATCCTATGAACTTGAGTCCTACATGTGTTTTGTAATGTCATGCCATATTTACAGGGGTGTATGCCATGTATTTTTGTGATCTCTGTGGTGACTAGCACAAGCATGCAAACTAGGCTTCATGATGTTGCTGATTTCAGCCCCTGTTCTGCTGATATTTTTATGCCATGTAAACTTGGTGCTACCGAGAGATCCATGCTTATTTTGAGATACTTCAGTAAGGATGTTTTGAACATATGGTTATTCTCTATCCATCCATGCCCTTCTTTGCAATTATGGAGTGCGATAGCTTGAGTCAATCGAGCTCTACTTTTGCTATAAAATGTTTCCTGGCAGATTGTTTACATGTTATTCAATTTTGCCAAGGTTGTTGATAGTGATCCATGCACTCTATGAACTTGCTATTGCCATGATTAGCTTCTATGACATTTCTTATTACTGTTGGGTGCCTTTCCATGCCATTTATTGCTCTGTGGTGAGTGGTTCAAGCTCACCAACATGCCTACTTATCGTTGTTCCTGCTATGTATGAATCTGTCATATAACTTGCCATGTTTACATGGGTGCCATCATATCTTCTGATCCTTTTTGGCTTGTGATCAGTAAGGGACTCTTGTTATATGCATTTAGTATGCCATGCCTTTGTTTGCCATGATAAGTTCCTGTAGCATGTTGTTTGATAGCTCTAAACATTGCAACCTGATGTTATTTTCTGCAAAGTCTGAAACTGTTATTATTGCAATCTTGCCATGTCCTTTTGAGCATGTTCTAGTGATTTCTGGAGATAGCTCAGTGTTCATGTCTTGTCATGCTTTACCTGTACATCATGACCATGCCTTTTGTTTTCATATTGTGGTGCTGTAGCATATTGATTTGATGCTTGCAATATGCCTAGTTGCTGTTTTGGACAGATTGTTGTCATAACTTGTATAGAGTGTATGTGTTGAACCGTTGCTCCGTTTTGAGTGTGCTCTATATGAAACTTGCTTGATTTTGCACGTAGTGTCATATTATCATGTTGCATCCTTGTTTTGAGGTGTTTGCTTGATGTTTGGGTGCATTTTGCATCAATGCCATGTTTAACTTGTTTTGCTCATATCTTCTAGGCCGTAGCTCCGAATTAAATGAACTTTATATGTAACTTGACTAGAATTTCGTGTAGATCATCTTGGTGCATTTTAAATTGCTTTTTAACAACTTGAACATAAGGTTTATTCAGATCTGGACCAATTTCGAAATTTGCATATGAGGACTTACCGGAATTGTTATATGTCGTTTCCGGCCTCATTTGAACTTGTTTTGATGTGTTGCTCTTGTTTGCATCATCCCTTGCCATGAGTAGCCTCATCTAGATTTGTCATGCATCATGCTTGTTGTGCATCATGTCTTGTCTATGTGTGGTGTGTTTACCATGTTGTGTGCTTCTTCTTGTTAGTTCCTATTTCATTGCGATCGTGAGGATTCGTTCGTCTACGCTTGGTTCGTCTTCGTGGCTTCATCTTCTTCATGGACTCGTTCTTCTTCCTTGCGGGATTTCAGGCAAGATGACCGCTACCCTGGATCTCACTACTATCATTGCTATGCTAGTTGCTTCGTTCTATCGCTATGCTGCGTTACCTTTTACCTGTCTATCAAGCCATCCCTAATTGCCATGAACCCCTAACCTTTGTCACCCTTCCTGGCAAACCATTGTTTGGCTATGTTACCGCTTTGCTCAGCCCCTCTTATAGCGTTGTTAGTTGCAGGTGAAGATGAAGTTTGTTCCTTGTTGGAACATGGAGATGTTGTTCCTTGTTGGAACATGTTTACTTGTTGGGATATCACAATATATCTTATATTATTAATGCATCTATATACTTGGTAAAGGGTGGAAGGCTCGGCCTTATTCCTGGTGTTTTGTTCCACTCTTGCCGCCCTAGTTTCCGTCATATCGGTATTATGTTCCCGGATTTTGTCCCTAACGCGGTCGGGTAATTTATGGGACCCCCTTGACAGTTCGCTTTGAATAAGACTCCTCCAGCAAGGCCCAACATTGGTTTTACCATTTGCCTCACCTATGCCCTTTTTTCCCTTGGGTTTCCGGAGCCCAAGGGTCATCTTTATTTTAGCCCCCACGGGCCAGTTCTCCTTCGAGTGCTGGTCCAAACCGAGCGATGTCCGGCGCCCCCTGGGCAATCAGGGTTTATGCCAACCCGACGTCTGGCTCATCCGGTGTGCCCTGAGACCGAGATATGTGCAGCTCCTATCAGGATTTGTCGGCACATCCGGGCGACTTTGCTGGTCTTGTTTTATTGCTGTCGAAATGTCTTGTAGCCGGGATTCCGAGACTGATCGGGTCTTCCCGGGGAGAAGGAATATCCTTCGTTGATCGCGAGAGCTTATCATGGGCTAAGTTGGGACACCCCTGCAGGGTATAAACTTTCGAGAGCCGTGCCCGCGGTTATGTGGCAGATGGGAATTTGTTAATATCCGATTGTAGTAAACTTGAAGCAAACTCTTCTAAAATACACCAATTGTGTGCGTAACCGTGAGTGTCTCTTTTCGGGGTTGATCGAGAGGAGAACACGGTTTCCGGGTTATGTCTGGCGTAAGTAGGAGTTCAGTATCACTTCTTGATCATTACTAGTTGACGACCGTTCCTTTGTTTCTCTTCTCGCTCTCTTTTGCGTATGTTAGCCACCATATATGCTTAGTCGCTGCTGCAACCTCACCACCTTACTCCTTCCTTACCCATTAAGCTTTGCTAGTGTTGATACCCATGGTAATGGGATTGCTGAGTCCTCGTAGCTCACAGATTACTACACCACCAGTTGCAGGTTCAGGTTATGCGATGATCATGACGCGAGAGCGATGCCTGTTTGTTTTGGAGTTCTTCTTCTGCTTCTGCGATCAAGGGATAGGTTCTAGGTCCGCAGCCTGGGCTAGCAGGGTGGATGTCGTTTGAGCTTCTGTTTATGTTTCATCCGTAGTCGGATGTCGATCTTGTATATGATGTTGATGTATTCTTGTGGCATTTGTGCCTTATGTATGTATCCCCACTATTATGTAATGTTGATGTAATGATATCCACCTTGCAAAAGCGTTTCAATATGCGGGTCTATCCTTGGTGGGACCTTCGAGTTCCTTTTGGATAGGGTCGCATATTGGGCGTGACAAGTTGGTATCAGAGCCTCGACCGACCCTAGGAGCCCCCTTGATTGATCGTGTAGTTTGGCCGATGTTGAGTCTAGAAGAAAACTTTTCGGAGTCTAGTTATATCGGAGAGTAGGAATTCTTTTTACTCCTCAGCCCCTTCGTCGCTCTGGTAAGGAATCTTGACGTAGGTGTTTTGAACTACTCCTTTTCCCATTCAAGTTTTTCTTTAGGATCACGCAGTTGGCTTTCCGGTAGTTGTTCCTCAACTCTTTTTATCCGGTGCATTTCTCGTCAAGTTGACTCGAGCCTCTTCATCTTTGAGTTCAATCCTCAGTTGTTTTCTTTTCCCACCCGCCCACCCCTTTTCTTCTTGGAACCGGAGTCCGTAATCGAATATCCATCCTACTCGTGCGAAGTTTTTGCTTTCTTTCCTCCATGATTTCAACCGGTGTTTTCTCTTCAAGATATTCGTCGTTTCCCCTTCCAAGTTGCCTTTGTTTTTCCCACCCTACCACCCTCTTGTTCCTGGAGTTTGAGTCTGTTTCGACCATCAATTTCATTCGTGTGGAGTCTTCCCTCAATTGTTTCAACCGGTGAATTCTCGTCTCGTTTGACATTCATCACCTCTTTTTCTTCCCCGGTGGATTCAATTCAAGTTTTTCATTGTCGATCGTATTCTTTCCCTCAGCTCAAATATTTCTCTTTGCTCGTTCGCCTCTCGCCAGTTTATCCTTCCGGAGTGTTCAAGACATATCAGGAGATTTGTCTGTGTTCCAATTAAATTCGAGGGTGTCACCTCACTCAAATATTTCAATTATTCCATTGCATCACCTATCTATTCAACATCCTTTCCAACGGTGCTTTCTTTTAGTGGGCCCTAACCCACAGGTCTTTTCCCAGGATCTTACCTGACTCTTCTAATTTCTCCGAAGCTATTCCCAATTCTTTTCAAGTGTGACGTAAGAATGGATTCCATCAGTCACATGCCTTTTCCAAGATCAATTTCAAATCATTTCATTGTTGGCTCAACCTCTCTGTTTTTCTTTCTTCTGGAGTATCTCATTAATTTTGGTGGTGTTTTCTCCTCATCACTTGAAGATTGAAGAGAATTTTCCTCTAAATCTTGTCCGTTCCCCCGGAGATTCATGGTGCTAGCTCGATGTTATCCTATCTAATTGTTTCTAGTCATGCAAATTCTTTTCATCCATCCGGAGTATTTCAGGAGTTACTTTCCGTCTCAATCATCCGGAGGCCATCTTTTCAGAAGATTCCTTCGTCCTAATTCTTCAGCTTCGCTCTCTCAATTATTCTATATTCTTGTCTTTTCGTTCGTTCTTCATATTCTTCCGGTGTTTTTTTCTCTTTAATCAGTTCGCGATCTCTTCGATCTCTTTTCTCTAAATTCCCTCAAGTATCGTTGTGCTTTTCTAATTCTTCCTGATGATTCATTCTCTTTCGTCAGTCATTTCCGAATTTCTCACGGTGGTTCATTCAAGATTCTTTTTCCTTGATTATCATTTTAATCCATTCATTCTTTTCAATCCTACCGGTGGTTCATGAAGACCTTCTCAAGTTTGCGACATGTCACTTCTCAATTCTTTTTCAAGAAGAATAAGTAGTTTGCAAAATCCATTGTTGGTCATCAATTTAATTTGATGAAGGATAAGCATACAATAAATCTTATTCTTATTTCCTCCTAGCGAGTAATCCTTTCCTTCGGAGTTTGTTCTTGTTGAATAAATTCTAGTTCCAAGTGTTTTCATCTTTTCTTTTCCGGAGTTCAAATTTCCTCCGCCATCTCGTCGGAACCTCCGTCTAAATCATCGCAATGCTCATCTTATTCTTTCGTCCTTCATTCTATCTCATCATCCTTTCGTTAACGGAGTTCTTCATGGTGGTTCTTTATGATTTAATTCTTTCTTCAAGAGTTTCATCAATATTTTTGGTGGAATTCAAATATCTTTTCTTCTTGCATCTCTAAGTGTAGTTAATTCTCCGTATTCTTTAGAATTGGAGTTTTGCATTTCTTTGTTCTTCTCAGATATTCAAATCCACTCAATCCTTCCATCTAAGTTCTTTTCATTCAAATTCTTTCAATTCCTCCAGAGGCATTGCGTTGTTTATCTCGTCAAGTGTCATTCCATCTTCTGAAGCTCATGTTCTATTCTCTCCTTGTTCAACCGGTGTGCTGCCTAAACCCTTTCAGTCTTATTCGTTTATTTTCTCATTCTAACCACTCCGGCTAGAACGAGTGCTTTCATAGTCTATCTGATTCCGTGAGCTTTTGATTCTCGTCATTCTCGTTGTTCCTCTCTTCTTCTTGAGTGCTCTCGATTCTTTGCTTCTTATCTTGAGTTCTTGTTTCACCTCATCCCTTTTCCCTTCCGTCTCGGTCCTAAGATCTCGGGACGAGATCTCTTGTTAGTGGAGGAGTGTTGTAACGCCCCGGATTCGATGCGTCAGGTGTTTGCCAGTTATTCACCGTCGTTGCCATGTCATTTGTTTGCGTGTTGCACTTTGCCATGTCATCATATGCTTTTCATATCATGTCATCATGTGCATCTCATTTCGCATACGTGTTCGTCTCTTGCATCCGAGCATTTTCCCCGTTGTTCGTTTTGCGATCCGGCACTCCTATGTTCCCCAGCGTCCCCCTTTTGCCTCTTTTCGTGTGCGGGTGTTAAACGTTCTCGGAATGGACCGAGGTTTGCCAAGAGGCCTTGGTATAGCACCGGTAGACCGCCTGTCAAGTTTCGGATCATTTGGAGGTCGTTTGGTACTCCAACGGTTAACCGGGTAACCGCAAAGGCCTCTTTTGTGTGCAGCCCAACACCCCTTTCAAAGTGGCCCAAAACCCAGAAAACTCCTCTCCATGCTCTCGGTCGTTCGATCACGATCGTGTGGGCAAAAACCGTGCCTCATTTGGAGTCTCCTAGCTCCCTCTACCTATATAAACACCTCCCCCTCCGAAATTCGCGGTGCAACCCTAGCCATTTTTCATCCTCGCGCCGCCGGACACGTCCGCCCGAGCCGGACATGTCCGCGGGCCACCTCTCTCCGCCCTATCCAGTGCTGCCACATCGCCTTCCCCGCCGCCATAGCCAACCAGCCGCCGCCATGTCACCGCCGCCAGCGCCCCATCGCCGCCGCTGCCCGGGGCCCAGATCCGGCCCGCCCCGGGGCCGAACGGGCCTCGCCGGGCCCGTAGCCGCCGTCACCTCCAACCGCCGTCGCCGAGGCCACCTTCGCCGGCCGGTGCCGCGCCGCCCCGGCCGGAGCCGCGCCGCCTGCGCGCCTCGCCATCGCCCCGCAGGAGGAGCCCGGCCGCCCCGCGCCTCCTCCGCCGGCGCCGCTCCGTCCGGTCGCCGCCGCCCGGCCGCAGCCTCCCGCTCGCCTCCGCCGCCTCCCGACCGGCTTCCGCCGCCGCCCCGACCGGTGACCTCGCCGCCCGGCCGCCGCCTCCATCCGCGCCGCCCCGTGCGCCTCCTCCCGTCCCCTCGCCTCTGGCCACCTCCTCCCCGAGCTCCGGCGAGCTCCTCCCGGCCGGATCCGCCCTCCCTCGCCCTCTCCGGTGAGCTCTCCGGCGAGCTCGTGCCCTGCCTCGATCCGCGTGCAAGTCAACTCAGATCCGGATCCAGAGGTTGACCCCGAAATATCTCCAAGTCCCGAGTGTTTTTGACATTATCATGCCATATTCATCTTGCCATAACTCTCTGCATATTGCTCTGTTTCGTGCGTGTAATATGTCAAATTGTTCGCCTCGACGAGTACATCATTTCATATCATTGCATCATTTTCATTTGAGCTCAGCTTGATTCCCGAAATGCTGTTGGAAGAGGGCTATGTGATGTTAGTTTCAGATTCTTATCAGAACATGCACTTTTGTCATTTTTCCCATGATTGATGTGTGCATCCTATGAACTTGAGTCCTACATGTGTTTTGTAATATGTCATGCCATCTTTACAGGGGTGTATGCCATGTATTTTTGTGATCTCTGTGGTGACTAGCACAAGCATGCAAACTAGGCTTCATGATGTTGCTGATTTCAGCCCCTGTTCTGCTGATATTTTTATGCCATGTAAACTTGGTGCTACCGAGAGATCCATGCTTATTTTGAGATACTTCAGTAAGGATGTTTTGAACATATGGTTATTCTCTATCCATCCATGCCCTTGTTTGAAATTATGGAGTGCCATAGCTTGAGTCAATCGAGCTCAACTTTTGCTATAAAATGTTTCCTGGCAGATTGTTTACATGTTATTCAATTTTGCCAAGGTTGTTGATAGTGATCCATTCACTCTATGAACTTGCTATTGCCATGATTAGCTTCTATGACATGTCTTCTTACTGTTGGGTGCCTTGCCATGCCATTTATTGCTCTGTGGTGAGTGGTTCAAGCTCACCAACATGCCTACTTATCGTTGTTCCTGCTATGTATGAATCTGTCATATAACTTGCCATGTTTACATGGGTGCCATCATATATTGTTATCCCTTTTGGCTTGTGGTCAGTAAGGGACTCTTGTTCTATGCATTTAGTAGTATCATGCCATGCCTTTTTTTGCCATGATAAGTTCCTGTAGCATGTTGTTTGATAGCTCTAAACATTGCAACCTGATGTTATTTTCTGCAAAGTCTAAAACTGTTATTATTGCAATCTTGCCAAAGTTCCTGTTTCATTGCGATCGTGAGGATTCGTTCTTCTACGCTTGGTTCGTCTTCGTGGCTTCATCTTCTTCATGGACTCGTTCTTCTTCCTTGCGGGATTTCAGGCAAGATGACCGCTACCCTGGATCTCACTACTATCATTGCTATGCTAGTTGCTTCGTTCTATCGCTATGCTGCGTTACCTTTTACCTGTTTATCAAGCCATCCCTAATTGCCATGAACCCCTAACCTTTGTCACCCTTCCTGGCAAACCATTGTTTGGCTATGTTACCGCTTTGCTCAGCCCCTCTTATAGCGTTGTTAGTTGCAGGTGAAGATGAAGTTTGTTCCTTGTTGGAACATGGAGATGTTGTTCCTTGTTGGAACATGTTTACTTGTTAGGATATCACAATATATCTTATATTATTAATGCATCTATATACTTGGTAAAGTGTGGAAGGCTCGGCCATATTCCTGGTGTTTTGTTCCACTCTTGCCGCCCTAGTTTTCGTCATATCAGTATTATGTTCCCGGATTTTGTCCCTAACGCGGTCGGGTAATTTATGGGACCCCCTTGACAGTTTGCTTTGAATAAGACTCCTCCAGCAAGGCCCAACATTGGTTTTACCATTTGCCTCACCTATGCCCTTTTTTCCCTTGGGTTTCCGGAGCCCAAGGGTCATCTTTATTTTAGCCCCCCCGGGCCAGTTCTCCTTCAAGTGCTGGTCCAAACTGAGCGATGTCCGGCGCCCCCTGGGCAATCAGGGTTTATGCCAACCCGACGTCTGGCTCATCCGGTGTGCCCTGAGACCGAGATATGTGCAGGTCCTATCAGGATTTGTCGGCACATCCGGGCGACTTTGCTGGTCTTGTTTTATTTTTGTCGAAATGTCTTGTAGCCGGGATTCCGAGACTGATCGGGTCTTCCCGGGGAGAAGGAATATCCTTCGTTGATCGCGAGAGCTTATCATGGGCTAAGTTCGGACACCCTTGCAGGGTATAAACTTTCGAGAGCCGTGCCCGCGGTTATGTGGCAGATGGGAATTTGTTAATATCCGGTTGTAGTAAACTTGAAGCAAACTCTTCTAAAATACACCAACCGTGTGCGTAACCGTGAGTGTCTCTCTTCGGGGTTGATCGAGAGGAGAACACGGTTTCTGGGTTATGTCTGGCGTAAGTAGGAGTTCAGGATCACTACTTGATCATTACTAGTTGACGACCGTTCCTTTGTTTCTCTTCTCGCTCTCTTTTGCGTATGTTAGCCACCATATATGCTTAGTCGCTGCTGCAACCTCACCACTTTACTCCTTCCTTACCCATTAAGCTTTGCTAGTCTTGATACCCATGGTAATGGGATTGCTGAGTCCTCGTGGCTCACAGATTACTACACCACCAGTTGCAGGTTCAGGTTATGCGATGATCATGACGTGAAAGCGATGCCTGTTTGTTTTGGAGTTCTTCTGCTTCTTAGATCAGGGGATAGGTTCCAGGTCGGCAGCCTGGGCTAGCAGGGTGGATGTCGTTTGAGCTTCTGTTTATGTTTCATCCGTAGTCGGATATCGATCTTGTATATGATGTTGATGTATTCTTGTGGCATTTGTGCCTTATGTATGTATCCCCACTATTATGTAATGTTGATGTAATGATATCCACCTTGCAAAAGCGTTTCAATATGCGGGTCTATCCTTGGTGGGACCTTCGAGTTCCTTTTGGATAGGGTCGCATATTGGGCGTGACAATGGATCACATGATTACTTCCATGATTAGAGAGATGTCTATCTAAGTGGGAGTTCTTAAGTAATATGATTAATTGAGCTTAAATTTATCATGAACTTAGTACCTGATAGTGTTTTTGCATGTCTATGTTGTTGTAGATCAATGGCCCGTGCTACTGTTCCTTTGAATTTTAATGCGTTCCTAGAGAAAGCTAAGTTGAAAGATGATGGTAGCAATTACATGGACTGGGTCCGTAACTTGAGGATTATCTTCATTGCTACACAGAAGAATTACATCCTGGAAGCACTGCTAGGAGCTAGACCCGCTACAGATGCAACACCAGATGTTGTGATAGTCTGGCAGAGCAAAGCTGATGACTACTCTATAGTTCAGTGTGCCATGCTTTACGGCTTAGAACCGGGACTTCAACGACGTTTTGAACGTCATGGAGCATATGAGATGTTCCAGGAGTTGAAGTTAATATTTCAAGCAAATGCCTGGATTGAGAGATATGAAGTCTCCAATAAGTTATACAACTGCAAAATGGAGGAGAACAGTTATGTGAGTGAGCATATACTCAGAATGTCTGGGTACTATAATCACATGGCACAATTGGGAGTTGTTCTTCCCGATGAAGCTATCATAGACAGAGTTCTTCAATCACTGTCACCAAGCTATAAAGGCTTTGTGATGAACTATAATATGCAAGGCATGAACAAAACCATTGCCGAGCTCTTCGCGATGCTGAAGCATGCGGAGGTAGAAATCAAGAAGGAGAATCAAGTGTTGATGGTCAATAAGACCACTAGTTTCAAGAAGGGCAAAGGGAAGAAGGGGAAATCCAAGAAGAACAACAAGCCAATTGCTGCTCAAGGGAAGAAATCCAAGTCTGGACCTAAGCCTGAGACTGAGTGCTTCCACTGCAAAGGGACTGGTCACTGGAAGCGGAACTGCCCCAAGTATTTGGCGGAGAAGAAGGATGGCAAAGTGAAAGTTATATTTGATATACATGTTATTGATGTGTTCCTTACTAAAGCTCGTAGTAGCACCTGGGTATTTGATACTAGTTCTGTTGCTCACATTTGCAACTCGAAAAAGGAGCTGCGGAACAAGCGTAGATTGGCTAAGGATGAGGTGACGATGCGCCTGGGAAATGGTTCCAAAGTCGATGTGATCGCCATTAGCACGCTACCTCTACATCTACCGTTGGGATTAGTTTTAGACCTAAATAATTGTTATTTGGTGCCTGCATTAAGCATGAACATTGGATGGGGAGCTTGTGTATTGCGAGACAATTATTCATTTAAATCAGAGAATAATGGTTGTTCGATTTATATGAGTAATATCTTTTATGGTCATGCACCCTTGAGGAATGGTCTATTTTTGTTGAATCTCGATAGTAGTGATACACATGTTCATAATGTTGAAGCCAAAAGATGCAAAAGTTGATAATGATAGTGCAACTTATTTGTGGCACTGCCGTTGAGGTCATATCGGTATAAAACACATAAAGAAACTCCATTCAATTGGACTTTTGGAATCACTTGATTACGAACCATTTTGTGCTTGCGAACCATGCCTTATGGGAAAAATGACTAAAACTCCATTCTCAGGGACAATGGAGCGAGCAACAGACTTGTTGGAAATAATACATACTGATGTATGCGGTCTGATGAGTGTTGACGCTCGCGGCGGGTATCGTTATTTTTTGACCTTCACAGATGATTTGAGCAGATATGGGTATATCTACTTAATGAAGCATAAGTCTGAAACATTTGAAAAGTTCAAAGAATTTCAGAGTGAAGTGGAAAATCATCATAACAAGAAAATAAAGTTTCTACGATCGGATCGTGGAGGAGAATATTTGAGTTACGAGTTTGGTCTTCATTTGAAGCAATGTGGAATAGTTTCACAACTCACGCCACCTGGAACCCCACAGCGTAATGGTGTGTTCATACGTTGCAATCGTACTTTATTGGATATGGTGCGATCTATGATGTCTCTTACCGATTTACCGCTATCATTTTGGGGTTACGCTTCAGAGACGGTTGCATTCACGTTAAATAGGGCACCATCAAAATCCGTTGAGACGACACCATATGAGCTGTGGTTTGGCAAGAAACCCAAGTTGTCGTTTCTTAAAATTTGGGGCTATGATGCTTATGTGAAAAAGCTTCAACCTGATAAGCTCGAACCCAAATCAGAGAAATGTGTCTTCATAGGATACCCAAAAGAGACTATTGAGTACACCTTCTATCACAGATCTCCAAGGCAAGATATTCGTTGCTAACAATGGATCCTTTCTAGAGAAGGAGTTTCTCTCGAAAGAAATGAGTGGGAGGAAAGTGGAACTTGAAGAGGTAATTGTACCTTCTCCAGAATTGGAAAGTAGTACATCACAGAAAGTAGTTTATGTGAATCCTACACCAGTTAGTGAGGAAGCTAATGATGATGATCATGGAACTTCAGATCAAGTGACTACATAACTTCATAGATCTACCAGAGTAAGATCCGCACCAGAGTGGTTCGGTAATCCTGTTCTAGAAGTCATGTTACTGGACCATGATGGACCTACGAACTATGAGGAAGCGATGATGAGCCCAGATTCCGCAAAATGGCTTGAGGCCATGAAATCTGAGATGGGATCTGTCGTGGATTTGTCACGGCAGATGTCCTTATGAAAGGACTTAGTCGTGGAGCCATTGCGCGGGTTAACTTGAAGGGGTTAAAGCGGACACAAAGACACAAGGGTTTATACTAGTTCGGCCCCTTCGATGAAGGTAAAAGCCTAGGTCTAGTTGTGATGGAATTGATGTGGTCTCGATGACTAGGGAGCAAATAAGCTTCGCCTAGGCCTCGAGTTGTTGTTGTCTGTCCTTGAACCGCCGCCGGATCGTCCCCTTATATACACGGGTGACGCCCGTCGGTTCATAGAGTCCCACACCGGTTCATATTCATATCCCGGTTGGTCTCTCTCTATTCCTATCTTACAATACAAGTTTACATATCAAGCCGGTTTACGGCTACAGGTTCTAAACCGGCTACAGGCCTTGGGCCTTCATCTGCTTAATCACCTTTATACTACTAATGAAGTTAACCCGGCCCAGGTAGGCCGGTTCACGCCTAGTAGCAATATCCCCAACATTAGGCCCCATATTGATTTGAACTGGTTCATGTCAATCCTTCACAAAAAATCTTTGTCTTCAACATCTTCTGGTCATTGGTAAACCACCATGTCATCATCATCTCTGGTTGCTGTAAACCGGCATGACATCATCACGAAGTTAACATTTATGACGCCTTATTTTATTGATAGGTCTGCGATACCCAAGGCAGCAGCTCCACTTCCGAATTTTGTGGCTCCTGGATTCGCGCGCCTGACACACATCCTTTTCCTTATAAATAGGACCGAAGGGTCATTTCCTTTTCTCCCCTTCGTCTCTTTCTCTTCGTCTTCCTCGCGTCGCCAGCCTCGGAGCTCCGCCGCCGCCATTGACCTCTGCACCGTCTTGGGCCGCTGCATCAACCTGAACGCTCTAGAGCACTGCGGTAGCTTTCCGCGTCTTTTTCGATTCTGGTAAGCCTTCTGCTCTCCTTAACATAGATTTGTTCTAGGGTTTCGTGTTCTTGCCGTGTTCCTCACTTGTGCATGCTCGTACCCAGACTCCTGGATAGATCTGTGAAACCCTGCTCTGATTAGCAGTAGCTTTTTAGCATCCGCCTGTAGTTTCACGCCCAAGTCCATAGATCTCATCCACATACCTGCCCATTGATTCACTTCCGTTCTGCTTTAATCTTTTGAATATTTTCTGTTTTTCTGAACTTGCTTCAGATCCATTACTACAATAGAACCTTGTGAAACCTGTTTCTGCATACTTAGCCATCCGCAACCTCAATTGCTTTCAATGTTTAGATCAGGCGGTTGAACTTAATATAGAAAAAGTTAATAAACCGGTATATACCATTAGTCCCCTTGTTGAACCACCAGAATTCTTCAGTCTTATTATGCCACCTCATAGAAATCCGGTTTAAATGTACTGCCTCCGGTTTAACATTGTTCATACCAGCGCATTCTTGAACCGGAATCACTTATTTCTTGTAGATCTCATCATGGCCAAACAAGTATATGAGTGCAACTGGGTTCCTTCTCGCATCACAGAAACTCAGTTGGATGATTTAGTCTCAATTGGCGCTTTAGACAGCAAAGATACTATCCACTGGAGGGTTCCTGGTGATGAATGTTCTCCCACACCTCAAGAGGGAGAGGTTGTGATTTTTGCGGACCATTTAGCCCGGGGCTTCAAGCCGCCCGGTTCTAAATTTTACCGGGATGTGTTAGCCAATTTTCAACTTCGCCCGCAAGACACTGGCCCGAACTCTGTTACCAAGTTATGTCACTTCCAAGTGCTTTGTGAGGTATACCTTCAAGAGGAACCCACAGTTGAATTGTTTAGAGATTGCTTCCACTTAAACCGCCGCACAGAATTCACTGATGGTCCCAATACCGAATTGGGCGGTATGGCAATTCAGAAAAGGAAAGAAATCACTTATCCCCATGCCAGACTACACAGCCACCCCAAGGAGTGGAATGCAACATGGTTCTACTACAAAGATACTTCCCCTGATGATGAAAATCCTTTGCCTGGCTTTCGTCCGGAGTGGCTCAGCAATACACACCCCTTCCCACAAAGGTTAAGTGCCAAGGAGAGGAGTAAATACGCTCCGCAATTATCCAAGCTCCGAGCCTTCATGGCCAACGGTTTAACATGAATAGATCTCGCATGTTGTTGGATATCATAGAGCATACTGCCTCTCAGTCGGCGCTCCGGTTTAATGTGCAAGTATACTGGTAGCGTTGATGACCCGCTTCGACACACCAACATCCAGCTCTCGGATGATGTAGTCACAGAGGCTGTGAAGAAAATGTTGAACGAACCGGAACACCTCTGCGCTCAAACCGGCCTGCTCCCTTTCTGTGCTATCAACAAACCGCCAGCTGTAAGTTTCTGATTGCGTTTTTTACTGAACCTGTTATTGCTATCTCTGTCTGACATCAATTGCTGCTTAACTAGGGTGATAATCCATTTTGGAGCAAGAAGCTTCCACAAGACAAACCGGAGAAAACAGAACGGTTAACCCGGCCCAAAACCAAGGTTGTCAAGAAGCCTGCTAAAAAGAGGAAAACCACTGCTTCATCTGATCCGGTTTTTGATGATGATGTGGGTAACTCAGACCTTGAGGTAGAACTCGATTCACTAGGCTTACTTTTTACACGCCTTATTGATGATGATACTTGTCAGGATGACGCTGAAGCCAGTAATGCTGATGTCGCTGAGGTAACTATTCTCTCTTCTGATTCAGATTCTTTGCCTTTGCCAAAATTTTGCCAGGCAAACCGGAAAGTTAAATTTTCTCATCCTGTTGCTTACTTGGATCCCAAATTTCTTATGAAGATTCAGCAACATGAAGCTCGCCGCACAACCCGGCACAGCGGCCAGGTAGTTACCTCCGTCGGTTTACCGAACAGTCTGGTTCGAAAACGCCGCTCAGAGGTCTCCGACCTTTTTATTAATTTCTATCCTAAAGCGGGTTTCATCCGTCAACCTCTTAATCCGTCCGACTCCGATTATCAGGTTACTTCTCATTCATCCTCTGGTGAATCATCGGCCACTCGGCTGCCACCACTGAAAATGGTTCTTGGGTAAGCTAGGCTGAACATATGCTTCCGGTATACTGCGTTATAACTTATAATTTTCCTTGACTCCTTGTTTCTCCTTCAGGGCTAAACCTAGACCGAGCAAGAAAGCCCGCCTGGATAAAGCGGTCGAGGAAGATGCTGCCCCTGAATAGGATAAAGCACCAGATCTTGAAGCGTTCGTTCATGAAGATATTCCCAATGATCCTCCCTTGCATGATGATGCTATTACTGATAAAAGGCCTATCAATACTTCAGTCCCTGTTGACCAGCCTGCCAGCTCCGTCTGGATTGAAAGATCCCGCAGTCCCTCAAAACCTGCCGATAAACCGATCGCGCCGATGCAAACTGGCGAGTCCAAGGATGATGACGTTGTCATTACCGGCGTAGGTCGCTTTGAACCAGGGAATCCTGTCGCTTTAGCCAAGCATACTGTGAAAGAAGATTTTTCTGCCATGAACAAAGGCAAATGGGGTGTTGATCTGGAAACGTATGCTGCTCTGAGTGCCCAAGATCTTCATTCTGGTTACTTGAACCGGCTATATACTAGTCGTGACTGTGAAGCTGGCCTAGTAAAGATGATGAGAGATAAATTTGAGGTAACTTCCTTGTGCTTCTTCTTTCTTTAATTACTGCCACTGTATTAATGCTCCAGCCCCCAAGGGCCGGTTTGTAACCTTCTTCAGACCGGGACTTGAATATAGTCCTCGATACTTTGAAATCCATCAATGTAGCCCCCAAGGGCCGGTTCAACTTAGTATAGTTAAACCGGGACTCCAATAAAGATTTTAACATTAGAACATAACTGAGCAAATAGCCATTAGCCCCCAAGTGCCAAGTTGAATACCTGTATTGAGCTTGGGACTTTGCGATTTAGTAATAGATGAAGATTGAAGGTGCATTAGCCCCCAAGTATCAATCATATAACTTGTTATGTGGTTGGTACTTCAAATTCTTGTACCGTTTGTTTAAAGCTAAACACTGTCTTTATGCAGGCTGAAGTGAGGATAAAAGAGGACCAGATTACTGGTTTGCAGGAAGCTTTGAAAACCCAACAAGCCGAAATCGACAAGGCAAGGGAAGAATTAACCAGCGCTTTGAGCATCACAGAACAGCTGAAGGAGGGCTTCAAAAGGAGCGGGCTGATTGGGCCACTGAGAAGGCCGCTTTAATAAAAAGAGCTGAAAACGCTGAAACTGCCCTTAAACCGGTGGTAGATGAGCTGACCGCCGTAAAGCAGCAAGTACATGCCATCACCACTGCTGTCTTTGGTAAGCTCCTTGGTTTCTTTGACAACTTTGGCCTTCTTATAATAGATCCGTTTTGTGATTTTTTCTGTATTGTTGCAGGTACACGCATTGGTCACTTAGGGTCAGATGTTCGGAAGAAGTTGAAGGCTGCCTACACTTTAATTGAACAGCTGTATACCGGAGCGCAGCGGATCATCACCACAGCATTTCATAACAATCCGGCACCCGCTTTAATCCAAGATACTCTGAAGAGGTTGTCAATGCTTCCTTCTCGGATTGAAGAGCTTAAAAAATCTGCTGCTCGAACCGGAGCCATTAATGCCTTGATCCGGGCAAAATCATGGGTGCCGGATTTCGATCCTGTTGAGGCAGCTCAAGGCTATCCCAGTTTGAAGGAAGATGGCTCCGAGTTCAATGAAGACAATCTGAGGGCGATAAACCGTGCAGTGCACCCTCTGGCTTGTCAATTGGCTGAAGAGGCAGACTTGTCGCATTATCAAGCTCAGTATAATGATCAGAACAAACGAGTGGCTGCCCCAATTCCTGAAGGGGAGAATCTGGTTCCTCCAATCCGTAAGCATACTTACGCTCCTGATATTGAACCGTCTTCTCTGATCCATGAAGAGGCTGTCTTTCAAGCTTTAATGGGAATCGACTGGACCACTGTTGATTTCCAGCCAATGGATAGAGATGAGGAGGCTGAAGCGGCGCGGGATGACCCACAACCATTAGACCAGTGCGATGAGCAGGCTTGAACCGGAAGCCGGTTTAAATAGCTGCCTTATTATGATCCACCAGAATAACAATGATCTTATTTGGGCACCGCGTTTCCTTGTAATAGAATAGCAAATACTTCTGTTTTAAATATGCCTTCGTGCATAAGTACTGATGCTTTTGCTTGAAATCCTCAATTTATATTTCCTGCAATCATAAAATCTTGAACTGTGGTGGCGGTTATACCGCCAACCGGTTTATGATCTTTATATATATATCATCAATGTATTTAAGACATATAATCAAATATGCGATACAAAATACCTGCCATCGCTGGGCATGAAGTTGGCTTAGCCAGGCTTGAAACAGAGGTTTTATAGACCATTACCATCAAATGGGAGAAAACAACTCTCGTGTTTTAAAATGATGGCTTACCATGTAAACCGTGCTGGGTCATTATAAGCCCCCCTGCTACTCCATGAGTTTAACAGGAAAGTTAAACCGGGCATATTTCTCCGGATTAAAAATGAACCGAATTCCGTCAGCTGAACCGGTTAAAACTTGTTGTCGGTTTAAAGCAAAACACAACAAAAATCAAAGAATAGTCATAAAAGAAATATGGAAGCAAAGGCAATGATAAAACCGTTTGCAAAATCATGCTTTACTGAGCTGATCAGATGGTGTTACCATGGTCGGACAGGACCGCGCCCCCAATAGGTGTGGCAATGGTTCAAGTCAGCCAGGTCCCCAAATCAAACCGTGGCATTTATGCCGATCAAAAGGCATGGCAATGGTTCGGGTTCGACCAAGCCCCCAAGTGATTCTGTGGCCTTAGGCCGATCAAGAGGCGTGACTGGTTCAGACTTGACCATGTCCCCGAGTGATCTGGTGGCTTTCGCCTATCAAGAGGTGTTGCATTGCTTCGGACACGACCAAGCCCCCAAGTGATATCACAAAGCTTTTTTGAAAAGAAAATTTCAAGGGGTAAACCGGAGGCCGCTTTAAAACAGAACAACTCCATGTAACCACACATGATATGAAAGAACAGAGACCCCGCTTTAGCTGAGGCTCCGATTTTATTATATAAATGATAATATATACACTGTCATAATATGTACATAGATAGAGCCAATGGCTCAAGTGTAGTAAGGCCGAAGATGAGCTATGTTCCACGGCCTGTTGGTCTCCTCCTCTGATGTGCGTGAGTCTTTATGCTCTCGAATATCAATCAGATAATACAACCCATTGTGCAGATTTTTGCTGATCACGAAAGGTCCCTCCCAAGGTGGGGATAACTTGTGCATATCCGTCTGGTCTTGGATGAGCCGGAGCACCAAATCTCCTTCTTGAAAAGCTCTGGTTCTGACCCGGCGACTATGATAGCGATGAAGATCTTGTTGATAAATCGCCGAGCGGGCAGCCGCAATGTCACGCTCCTCATCTAATAGGTCCAAAGCATCTTGCCGTGCTGTCTCATTGTCCGCTTCAACATAAGCCGCTACACGAGGCGAATCATGCCGGATATCACTAGGGAGAACCGCCTCTGCTCCGTAGACCATAAAAACGGTGTGTATCCTGTAGATCGGTTGGGCGTAGTATTGATACTCCATAGCACAGACGGTAGCTCTTCAACCCAACAACCCGGTGTTCTTTGTAACGGAACCATAAGCCGGGGTTTGATGCCTCGCAAGATCTCTTGATTAGCTCGTTCTGCCTACCCATTGGACTGGGGGTGAGCCACTGACGATACGTCAAGTCGGATGTGCTCACGTTCACGGAATTCCTTCATAGCGCCCTTGGATAAATTGGTACCATTGTCAGTAATGACACTGTGTGGAAAGCCAAACCGGAAAATCACCATTTTAATGAACTGCACCGCTGTAGCTGCATCACACTTGCTAACCGGCTCCGCTTCAACCCACTTGGTAAATTTGTCAACTACCACCAAAAGGTGGGTTTTCTTATCCTTGGACCTTTTAAAGGGTCCAACCATATCCAGCCCCCATATTGCAAACGACCAAGTAATTGGAACCATCCGCAATTCTTGAGCCGGCACATGAGCATGCCTTGAAAATTTCTGACAGCCATCACACCGTTTAACCAAATCCTCCACATCAGCATGAGCTGTCAACTAGTAGAACCCGTGACGAAACGCCTTAGCCACCAGAGACTTTGAACCAGCGTGGTGACCACAATCCCCTTCATGAATTTCACGTA
The DNA here is from genome assembly GCF_002162155.2 of Triticum dicoccoides. NCBI lineage: Eukaryota > Viridiplantae > Streptophyta > Magnoliopsida > Poales > Poaceae > Triticum > Triticum dicoccoides. The sequence continues at coordinate 680,107,504 of NC_041387.1, read as the reverse complement.
AAATTTCACAGCCTTCCTCAGGAGAGACGCAGCGTTGAAACGCCCCTGATACACTACAATGATGCAATTCGCCATTGACAATGGTCATAGACTTGGATTGCCGGACTATCTGCCTGGCTAGAGTCTCATCCTCCGGTAACTCTCCCCGGTTCATGTACGCAAGATAAGGAACTGTCCAATCCGGTATAACATGCAGGGCTGCCACCAATTGAGCCTCTGGATCAGGAATAGCCAAATCCGCTTCACCCAGGAGCTTGACTGACGGGCTGTGCAACACATCAAGAAAGACATTAGGCGGGACCGGTTTACGCTGAGAGCCCAACCGGCTTAAAGCGTCCGCCGCTTCATTTTTTCGACGATCCACGTGATCCACCTGATAACCCTTGAAGTGACCTGCAACAATATCCACCTCACGACGATATGCAGCCATGAGTGGGTCTTTAGAATCCCAAGTGCCAGACACCTGTTGACCCACGAGGTCCGAGTCACCGAAGCACTTAACCCGACTTAGATTCATCTCTTCAGCCATCCGGAGACCATGGAGCAAGGCTTCATACTCAGCTGCATTATTAGTACAAGGGAACATTAAGCGGAGAACATAACAAAACTTATCACCTCGTGGGGAAGTTAACACGACTCCAGCCCCCGAGCCTTCCAATTGCCTGGATCCATCAAAATGGATAGTCCAATATGTGTGATCCGGCTTCTCCTCTGGTGCTTGCAACTCAGTCCAATCATTGATGAGGTCAACAAGTGCTTGAGACTTCACCGCCGTCCGAGGTACGTACTTCAATCCGTGCGGTCCAAGTTCTATAGCCCACTTGGCAATCCGGCCAGTCGCCTCCCGGTTCTGTATGATATCGCCCAAGGGAGTTGAACTGACCACTGTGATAGGATGCCCTTGGAAATACTGCTTCAACTTCCGGCTTGCCATGAAAACTCCATATACCAGCTTCTGCCAATGCGGATACCTTTGCTTGGATTCAATAAGCACCTCGCTGATATAGTAAACCGGCCGCTGAACCGGATACTCCTTGCCCACCTCCTTGCGTTCTACCACAATAGCCACGCTAACTGCGCGAGCATTGGCCGCTACGTATAGCAATAACGGCTCCTTGTCGACCAGAGCTGCAAGAACGGGCGGATTGGCTAATTGCCGCTTCAAGTCCTCCAACGCTTCGTCAGCAGCCGGACTCCAGATGAATTGATCTGTCTTTCTCAGCATCTGGTATAAAGGGATGGCCTTCTCTCCGAGGCGGCTGATAAACCGGCTCAGCGCGGCAATTCGACCCGCCAAACGTTGAACATCGTGGATACACTTAGGTTTAGCCAGGGAGGTGATAGCCGTAATCTTCTCCGGATTAGCCTCAATTCCTCTGTTGGACACAAGAAAGCCCAGTAACTTGCCTGCCGGAACACCAAAAACACATTTTGCCGGGTTAAGCATCATCTTATAAACCCGCAAGTTGTCAAAGGTTTCCTTCAAATCATCAACCAGTGTCTCCTTCTGCCTTGACTTGACTACAATATCATCCACCTAGGCGTGCACATTGCGCCCGATCTGTTTATGCAGGCAGTTCTGTACACACCGTTGATAAGTGGCTTGGGCGCTTTTGAGCCCAAAAGGCATAGATACATAGCAGAAGGCTCCAAAGGGAGTAATAAACGCCGTCTTCTCCTGGTCCTTAACCACCATTTTGATCTGATGATACCCAGAATACGCATCCAAAAAACTCAAACGCCCACAACCCGCCGTGGCATCAATAATCTGGTCAATGCGGGGGAGGGCGAAAGGATCCGCTGGACAAGCCTTGTTATTATCCGTATAATCCACACACATACGCCAAGTGCCGTTTTTCTTAAGAACCAGCACCGGATTAGCAAGCCACTCTGGATGGAACACTTCAATGATAAAGCCAGCTGCTAAGAGCCTGACCACCTCCTCTCCAATAGCTTTGCGCCTTTCTTCGTTAAACCGGCGGAGAAACTGCTTTACCGGTTTATACTTGGGATCAACATTAAGAGTGTGCTCAGCGAGTTCCCTCGGTACACCTGGCATGTCAGAAGGCTTCCATGCAAAAATGTCCCGATTCTCACGGATGAACTCGATGAGCGCGCTTTCCTATTTAGGGTCCAAGTTGGCACTGACAATGAACTGCTTGGACGAATCGCTGGGCACGAAGTCAACAAGCTTGGTCTCAGCTGCGGATTTGAACTTCAGATCTGAATCATGCTCCGTAGTTGGCTTCTTCAAAGGGGTCATGTCTGCCGGATCAACATTGTCCCTATAACATTTTAACTCCTCCGTGGCACAAACCGATTCTGCATAGGCCGCATCACCTTCCTCACATTCCAAAGCAATCTTGCGGCTCCCATGAACCGTTATTGTCCCTTTGTGACCCGGCATCTTGAGCTGCAAATAGATATAACAAGGTCGTGCCATGAATTTGGCATAAGCCGGCTGCCCAAACAAGGCGTGATACGGGCTCCGGATCTTCACCACCTCAAAGGTTAGTGTTTCGGATCGGGAATCATGCTCGTCCCCAAAAGCCACCTCCAGGGCTATCTTACCATCAGGATATGCTGATTTGCCAGGCACCACACCATGGAACACCGTATTAGACGGTTTGAGATTTTTGTCTGTTAGCCCCATGCGGCGGAATGTCTCATAGTACAGGATGTTAATACTGCTCCCTCCATCCATGAGCACCTTGGTGAATTTATAACCTCCCACCTGAGGGTCTACCACTAATGCCAACTGGCCCGGATTGTCAACCCGGGGCGGGTGATCCTCCCTGCTCCACACGACAGGCTGCTCCGACCAACGTAAGTAACGTGGTACGGCCGGTTCAATAGAGTTCACCGCTCGGTTGTGAAGTTTCCGGTCACGCTTATCCAAGCTAGTTGTGAAAACGTGATACTGCCCATTGTTCAACTGTTTTGGATGGCTCTGATAACCTGACTGCTGCTGCTGCTGCTGTTGGTTGTAACCCCCTTGACTGCTCTGATTATTCTGGTTGTTATGACCGCCCTGATTGAAACCTGAACCGGAAGCTCCATCGTGGCTCGGCCCATGGAAACCGGATCCTGAGCCACCACCTGACCCATGGTTATACCGGAAGGCATTAGAGTTTTTAAACTCCTGCATAATGTAACAATCCTTCCAAAGGTGGTTCGCCGGCGCTTCCTTCGTCCCGTGTTTTGGACAAGGATGATTCAACAAATAGTTTAAGCGATCCGGGTTAGGATTCGGAGCTCCACTATGATTCGCCGCTTTACCTCTGCGCTGCTGACCCTTGTCCTGCGCATTAGTGTTAGCCACAAAGTCCATGCTGCCATCCGCTTTACGCTTGCCTCCGTTCCCATGGCTCGCCGGTTTGTGTTGATGCCCCTTGGAGTTGCTGTTCTTCTTTCCCTTCCCTGCTTCGTCATCGTCAGTCTCTGGATCCTTGGTACTATCAGAATCAGCATACTTCACTAAAGCAGCCATGAGAGTTTCCATGTCGTTACAGAACCGCTTCATACGCCCCAACTTCAACTTTAGAGGCTTAAACCGGCAGTTGCCCTCCAGGGTTAAGATCCCAGAATCAGCATTGATCCTGTCAGATGAGTGCAAGACTTCCGAAACGCGGCGTACCCAATGGGTTGTTGACTCTCCATCCTCCGGAACACAAGCCGCCAAGTCTACTAAACAGGGTACTCCCAAGCTAGATGCGACCCCTGGCCCGGCAGAGGTGGTAGGAAGAACCGGTGTAAGCTGATTCGCCTCGTTCTGTGCTGCTAACTCGGCCTCCCTTTGTGTCCGGGCCCGGTCCACTACATCCTGAGCATCGCGAACACCACCTGCCGGGCTATTGCCACGGGCCGCTTCACGGTTCCGCGCATTGCTTGATACGGCCGGTTCATCCATGCGCCTACTATAGCTCCGGCTTGGATGAGGTGTGGAATGAATCCGATCGCGGCTGTATGAATATGCCTCCTGCTGAATCAAAGTGGTCCGAAGAAGTTCCTTAACCCGGCGCATCTCTATTGCTTGTGGAGAGTCTCCTTCGACCGGGATAGCTTCTAATCGCGCAACAGCTGCGACAAGATTGTCCATAGGATTAGAATAATGACCCGGAGGTGTCTGGACCGGCGGAGGAATCACAACGTTCTGCCGAGGAGGTTCCATCAGGCGGGGTTGGACCGTCGCTCCTGGCCCTGGTGCCTCAACCCGGTTTACCTCCCGGTGCCCCGGCGGATTACTGGTTCCAGCCTTCGGAGTGTGAAAGAGATTTCGAGGGTCGAACCCTAACGGCAGGCGTGATCTGTGCTTCCGCTTCAAGACCTCCTGTGATGCATTCTGGTCGAGCAAGAGCTTATAGGCCTAGGCGTCCAAAGCGGCCCGCTCTGTGGCCATCCTGTCCTTCTCTGTCGCCAAGTCGGCTTTGGCCTGTACGATCTGCTCTCTCACCATTGCCACCTCTGCATCATGGGCCTCCTGATCCGCCGGATTGGCCTCTGCCATAAGTACAACTAGTGCATCAAACAGGTCAGATAGTACTTGAACCGGTGGGCACACGAGGTCTCCTGTCCCTGCTGCCGCTGCCGATCCGGAAAACATTGCTGCTGCGGTCGAGGAGTGATTCGCCGCCTGTGTGCCGGCCATGAATATTCCAACCCGGTTGATCTGATCAGGGGGGTCCGGAATACTGTCGCCATCGGAACAGCCCCTAATATGGTCGTCTTGCAACTGGTACAATGATTTGGTCTCCCCGGTCGAGGACTCGTCGCCGGAATAGACAACGGTCTCGCTACCATATTCTGACTCGTCCTCATGCTCTCCTCCGTGGATGACTCCCACGAAGGCACGCCTCACGGCCGGTTTAACCTGGGTAGATCTCGCACGCTGAGCCGTCTCGACGAGGTCGGTGCAGATGTCCGGCTCAGGCCCAGGCTCACCGATCTTACCAATAAAAATGTGTATGCCACCAAAGGGGACCCGGTACCCGTACTCGATCGAGCCGGCTTCGGGACCCCATCCTGCATCGTCGATGTAGAGCTTGCCGCGACGACTCTTGGTCATCCGGCCCACAGCATAGCCTTCGAGTCCTTTGAGCTTGCCCTCCAAGATCATCAAACCGTCGTGCGATAGCCCCACGGTGGGCGCCAACTGTCGTGGATTTGTCACGGCAGATGTCCTTATGAAAGGACTTAGTCGTGGAGCCATCGCGCGGGTTAGCGTGAAGGGGTTAAAGCGGACACAAAGACACAAGGGTTTATACTAGTTCGGCACCTTCGATGAAGGTAAAAGCCTACGTCTAGTTGTGATGGAATTGATGTGGTCTCGATGACTAGGGAGCAAATAAGCTTCGCCTAGGCCTCGAGTTGTTGTTGTCTGTCCTTGAACCGCCGCCGGATCGTCCCCTTATATACACGGGTGACGCCCGTCGGTTCATAGTCCCACACCGGTTCATATTCATATCCCGGTTGGTCTCTCTCTATTGCTATCTTACAATACAAGTTTACATATCAAGCCGGTTTACGGCTACAGGTTCTAAACCGACTACAGTCCTTGGGCCTTTATCTGCTTAATCACCTTTATGCTGCTAATGAAGTTAACCCGGCCCAGGTAGGCCGGTTCACGCCTAGTAGCAATATCCCCAACATGATCCATGTATGAGAACAAAGTGTGGACTTTGGTTGACTTGCCTGTTGATCGGCAAGCAATAGAAAATAAATGGATTTTTAAGAGGAAGACTGACGCTGACGGTAATGTAACTGTCTACAAAGCTCGACTTGTTGCAAAGGGGTTTTGACAAGTTCAAGGGATTGACTATGATGAGACCTTCTCACCCATAGTAATGCTTAAGTCCGTCCGAATCATGTTATCAATTGCCGCATTTTATGATTATGAAATTTGGCAAATGGATGTCAAAACTGTATTCCTTAATGGATACCTTAAAGAAGAGTTGTATATGATGCAACCAGAAGGTTTTGTCGATCCAAAAGGTCCTGAAAAAGTTTGCAAGCTCCAGTGATTCATCTATGGACTGGTGCAATCATCTTGAAATTGGAATATATGGTTTGATGAGGTGATCAAAGCGTATGGGTTTATACGGACTTTTGGAGAAGCCTGTATTTACAAGAAAGTGAGTGGGACCTCTGTTGCATTTCTGGTATTATATGTGGATGACATATTGTTGATCGGAAATGATACTGAATTTCTGGAAGGCACAAAGGGATACTTGAATAAGAATTTTTCAATGAAGGACCTCGGAGAAGCTGCTTATATATTAGGCATCAAGATCTATAGAGATAGACCAAGACGCTTAATTGGACTTTCACAAAGCACATACCTTGATAAGATTTTGAAGAAGTTCAAAATGGATCAGTCAAAGAAAGGGTTCTTGCCTGTTTTACAAGGTGTGAAATTGAGTAGGACTCAATGCCCGACCAGTGCAGAAGAGATAGAGAAAATGAAAGTCATTCCCTATGCATGAGCCATAGGTTCTATCATGTATGCAATGCTGTGTACCAGACCTGATGTGTGCCTTGCTATAAGTTTAGCAGGGAGGTACCAAAGTAATCCAGGAATGGATCACTGGACACCAGTCAAGAACATCCTGAAATACCTAAAAATGACTAAGGATATGTTTATTGTTTATGGGGGTGACAAAGAGCTCGTCGTAAAGGGTTACATCGATGCAAGCTTTGACACCGATACGGATAACTCTAAGTCATAAACCGGATACATGTTTATATTGAACGGTGGAGCTGTAAGTTGGTGCAGTTCAAAGCAAAGTGTCGTGGCGGGATGTACATGCGAAGCGGAGTACATAGCTGTTTCGGAAGCAACTAATGAAGGAGTCTGGATGAAGGAGTTCATATCCGATCTAGGTGTGATACCTAGTGCATCAGAACCAATGAGGATCTTTTGTGACAATACTGGAGCAATAGCCTTGGCGAAGGAATCCAGATTTCACAAAAGGACCAAACACATCAAGAGACGCTTCAATTCCATCCGTGATCAGGTTAAGGAGGGAGACATAGAGATATGCAAGATACATACGAATCTGAATGTAGCAGACCCGTTGACTAAGCCTCTTCCACAAGCAAAACATGATCAACACCAAGAATTCATGGGTGTTAGAATCATTACTGTGTAATCTAGATTATTGACTCTAGTGCAAGTGGGAGACTGAAGGAAATATGCCCTAGAGGCAATAATAAAGTTGTTATTTATATTTCCTTATATCGTGATAAATACTTATTGTTCATGCTAGATTGTATTAACCGAAAACTTGATACATGTGTGAATACATAAGACAAAGTAGTCCCTAGTATGCCTCTACTAGACTAGCTTGTTTATCAAAGATGGTCGGGTTTCCAAACCATAGACATGTGTTGTCATTTGATAAACGGGGTCACATCATTAGGAGAATGATGTGATGGACAAAGACCCACTCCGTAGCTTAGCATAGAGATCGTTTTAGTTTTATTGATGTTGCTATGTTCGTAACTTATAAATGTTCCTTAGACTATGAGATTATGCAACTACCGATTACCGGAGGAACACTTAGTGTGCTATCAAACGTCACAACGTAACTGACTGATTATAAATACGCTCTACACGTGTCTCCGATGGTGATAGGTGAGTTGGCATGAATCAAGAGTAGGATTTGTCACTCCGATTGTCGGAGAGGTATCTCTGGGCCCACTCGGTAATGATCTGAAGGAAATATGCCCTAGAGGCAATAATAAAGTTCTTGCTTATATTTCCTTATATCGTGATAAATACTTATTATTAATGCTAAAATTGTATTAACCGGAAACTTGATACATGTGTGAATACATAAGATAAAGTAGTCCCTAGTATGCCTCTACTAGACTAGCTTGTTCATCAAAGATGGTTGGGTTTCCAAACCATAGACATGTGTTGCCATTTGATGAACGGGATCACATCATTAGGAGAATGATGTGATGGACAAGACCCACTCCGTAGCATAGCATAGAGATCGTTTTAGTTTTATTGTTGTTGCTATGTTTGTAACTTATACATGTTCCTCAGACTATGAGATTATGCAACTACCGATTACCGGAAGAACACTTAGTGTGCTATCAAACATCACAACATAACTGGGTGATTATAAAGATGCTCTACAGGTGTCTCCGATGGTGATAGGTTAGTTGGCATGAATCAAGAGTAGGATTTGTCACTCCGATTGTCGGAGAGGTATATCTGGGCCCTCTCGGTAATGATCATCACTATAAGCCTTGCAAGCAGTATGACTAAAGAGTTAGTTACGAGATGATGCATTACGGAACGAGTAAAGATACTTTCCGGTGACGAGATTGAACTAGGTACGGAGATACCGACGATCGAATCTCGGGCAAGTACCATACCGATGACAAAGGGAACAACGTATTTTGTTATGAGGTTTAACCGATAAGGATCTTCAGAGAATATGTAAGAGCTAATATGAGCATCCAGGTTCCGCTGTTGGTTATTGACTGGAGACGTGTCTCGGTCATGTCTACATAGTTTTCGAACCTGTAGGGTCCGCACGCTTAACATTCGGTAACAATCGGTATTATGAGTTTATGAGTTTTGATGTACCGAAGGTTGTTCGGAGTTTTGGATGGGATCACGGACATGACGAGGAGTCTCGAAATGGTCGAGACATAAAGATCGATATATTGGACGACTATATTCGGACACCGGATGAGTTCTAGATGAGTTTCGGATATTGCCGGAGCGCCGGAGGGTTACCGGAACCCCCCGGGGGAATAATGGGCCTTATTTGGCCATATGGGAAGATAGGAGGGCCGGCTAGGGCAGTCCGCGTGCCCCCCCATTGGGAGTCCGAATTGGACAAGGTGGGGGGGGGGGCGGCGCCCCCCTTTCCCTCTCTCTCTCCTACTCCTTCCTTCCCCCTCTCCTTCCCCTAGCAGGAAACCTACTAGGACTTTGAGTCCTAGTAGGAAACCCTACTTGGGGCGCAACCCCTAGGGCCGGCCGGCCTCCCCCCTCTACTCCTTTATATACGGAGGAGGGGGCAGCCCTATAAGACACAAGTTGATCCTTGAGATCAAAGTTTTAGCCGTGTGTGGTGCCCCCCTCCAGCATAATCCACCTTGGTCATATCGTAGCGGTGCTTAGGCGAACCCCTGCGTCGGTAGCAACAGCATCACCGTCACCACATCGTCGTGCTGACATAACTCTCCCTCGGTCTCAACTGGATCAAGAGTACGAGGGACGTCCCAGAGCTGAACGTGTGCAGATCACGGAGATGCCGTGCTTTCGGTGCTAAGATCGGTTGATCGCAAAGAACATTCGACTTCATCAACCGCGTCTTTGGACGCTTCCGCTTACGGTCTACGAGGGTTCGTAGACAACACTCTCCCCTCTCGTTGCTCTGCATCACCATGATCTTGCGTGTGCGTAGATTCTTTTTTGAAATACTATGTTCCCCAACAGTGGCATCTGAGCCAGGTTTATGCATAGATGTTGCATGCACAAGTAGAACACAAGTGAGTTGTGAGCGATACAAGTCATACTGCTTACCAACATGTCATACTTTGATTCCGCGGTATTGATGGATGAAGCGGCCCGGACCGACATTACGCGTACGCTTACGCGAGACTGGTTCTACCGACGTGCTTTGCACACAGGTGGCTGGCAGGTGTCAGTTTCTCCAACTTTAGTTGAATCGAGTGTGGCTACGCCCTGTCCTTGCGAAGGTTAAAACAACACTAACTTGAGGAACTATCATTGTGGTTTTGATGTGTAGGTAAGAACGGTTCTTGCTAGAAACCCGTAGCAGCCACGTAAAACTTGCAACAACAAAGTAGAGGACGTCTAACTTGTTTTTGCAGGGTATGCCGTGATGTGATATGGTCAAGGCATGATGAGATATAAGTTGTTGTATGAGATGATCATGTTTTGTACTATATAATGACAGCCAGCAGGAGCCTTATGGTTGTCTCTTTATTGTATGAGATGCAAGCATGATGTAAATGCTTTACTTTATCGCTAAGCGGTAGCAATAGTTGTAGAAGCAAGAGGTGGTGAGATGACTACCCGACGACACGTTGATGGAGATCAAGATAATGAAGATCATGGTGTCGTGCTGAAGTGACGATGGTGATCGTGAAGGTGCTTTGGAGATGGAGATCAAAGGCACAAGACGATGATGACCATATCATATCACTTTTATTGATTGCATGTGATGTTTATGCTTTATGCATCTTATTCTGCTTTGACGGATGGTAGCATTATCAGATGATCTCTCACTAAAATTTCAAGAAACTGTTATCCCTGAGTATGCACCGTTGCAAAAGTTCGTCGTGGCGAGACACCACGTGATGATCGGGTGTGATAAGCTCTACGTTCAGATACAACAGGGTGCAAGCCAGTTTTGCACGTGCAGAATACTCATGTTAAACTTGACGAGCCTAGCATATACAGATATGGCCTTGGAACACTAAGACCGAAAGATCGGGCGTGAATCATATAGTAGATATGATCAACATGTTGATGCTCACCATTGAAACTATTCCATCACACGTGATGATCGGACATGGTTTGAGTTGATATGGATCACATGATTACTTAGATGATTAGAGATGTCTATCTAAGTGGGAGTTCTTAAGTAATATGATTAATTGAACTTAAATTTATCATGAACCTAGTACCTGATAGTGTTTTGCATGTCTATGTTGTTGTATATCAATGGCCCGTGCTACTGTTCCTTTGAATTTTAATGCGTTCCTAGAGAAAGTTAAGTTGAAAGATGATGCTAGCAATTACACGGACTTGGTCCGTAACTTCGGGATTATCCTCATTGCTGCACAGAAGAATTACGTCCTGGAAGCACCGCTAGGTGCTAGACCCGCTGCAGATGCAACACCAGATGTTATGAATGTCTGGCAGAGCAGAGCTAATGACTACTCAATAGTTCAGTGTGCCATGATTTACGGCTTAGAACCGAGGCTTCAACTATGATTTGAAAATCTTGGAGCATATGAGATGTTCGAGGAGTTGTAGTTAATATTTCAAGAAAATGTCCGGATTGAGAGATATGAGATCTCCAATAAGTTCTACAGCTGCAAAATGGAGGATAACAGTTATGTGAGTGAACATATACTCAAAATGTCTGGGTACTATAATCACATGGCGCAATTGGGAGTTGTTCTTCCCGATGAAGCTATCATAGGCAGAGTTATTCAATCACTGCCACCAAGCTATAAGAGCTTTGTGATGAACTATAATATGCAAGGCATGAACAAAACCATTGCCGAGCTCTTCGCGATGCTGAAGCATGTGGAGGTAGAAATCAAGAAGGAGCATCAAGTGTTGATGGTCAATAAGACCACTAGTTTCAAGAAGGGCAAAGGGAAGAAGGGGAAATCCAAAAAGAACGGCAAGCCAGTTGCTGCTCAAGGGAAGAAACCCAAGTCTGGACCTAAGCCTGAAACTGAGTGCTTCCACTGCAAAGGGACTGGTCACTTGAAGCGGAACTGCCCCAAGTATTTGGCGGAGAAGAAGGATGGCAAAGTGAAAGGTATATTTGATATACATGTTATTGATGTGTTCCTTACTAAAGCTCGTAGTAGCACCTGGGTATTTGATACGGGTTCTGTTACTCACATTTGCAACTCAAAATAGGAGTTGCAGAACAAGCATAGATTGGCTAAGGACGAGGTAATGATGCGTGTGGGAAATGGTTCCAAAGTCGATGTGATCGCCGTCGGCACGCTACCTCTACATCTACCGTCAGCATTAGTTTTGGACCTAAATAATTGTTATTTGGTGCATGCGTTAAGCATGAACATTGTATCGGAATCTTGTTTATTACGAGACGGTTATTCATTTAAATCAGAGAATAATGGTTGTTCAATTTATATGAGTAATCTCTTGTATGGTCATGCACCCTTGAGGAATGGTCTATTTTTGTTGAATCTTGATAGTAGTGATACACATGTTCATAATGTTGAAGCCAAAAGATGCAAAGTTGATAATGATAGTGCAACTTATTTGTGGCACTGCCGTTTGGGTCATATCGGTATAAAGCGCATGAAGAAACTCCATTCTGATGGGCTTTTGGAATCACTTGATGATGAATTATTTGGTGCTTGCGAACCATGCCTTATGGGCAAGATGACTAAAACTCCATTCTCAGGGACAATGGAGCGAGCAACAGACTTGTCGGAAATAATACATACTGATGTATGTGGTCCGATGAGTGTTGATGCTCGCGGTGGGTATCGTTATTTTTTGACCTTCACAGATGATTTGAGCAGATATGGGTATATCTACTTGATGAACACTACTAGGGAAAAGCCTAGCAGCAGCGCGGGTTTTGGCCCTCTCAGTAGCGCGGGTACCGGCGCTACTAATAAGGCGCTACAGCTAACGTATAGCAGTAGCGCCTGTTGACCCACGCTACTGCTACTGATGAATAGCTGTAGCGCTCTTTGGAAAACGGCGCTACTGATATTATCTGCAGCGCTTTTCAGCAGGAAGCGCTACTGGTAAGTCGGCGCTACTGCTAAATTCCCCCCCCCCTCGCCACTACTAGTTTTATTAGTTTTTTTTCCTGCATATTTGTTTTTTATTTGTTTTGTATTTGAATAGGCTTTATACAATAATCTTTAGCATATCATCCACATACAAATGTAATCATAGCATATACATACAATTAGTCTCATCAAATCATGTCATCATCATCCAACACAAAGTGGTCTCTCGTCATCAATCTCGAAAATAGCGATACTAGTCTCGATTACTTGCAAATACATCGACATCGATCTAAACAATGATATACGCGAGAATAGCTATCAATTTGAGTACATGAGTTCGTATCCCTCTCTCGCATTAGCGTGAACCTAAACTAAGTACTGCGTGTCGCTCGGAAACCGAAAACCGGTACACCTGGGCCTGACACTCCGGCCACTTGTCGTATATATACTCCTGGCGTAGCACTTCTTCGCCATCTATGATCTATGCACCTGCGTCGTCACATGATCGATGATATGCAACATATATAGTTGAGCAACAGAAAGAGGCAGACTTGGCAAAAATAGAAACAACATATCATAAGCATAAATAACAAAGTTCATCGTACCCAAAATGACCTAACTAGAGTGATTTTCGCTAGTCGAGGAGGAGGACGGTTTAATTACATCACAAATAAAGTTTCACCATGCATAACTCAAAGTTTTGTCATAAAAGAAAGTATGGACTAAACGGACACATTGTCATATATCGACAATCACTCCATCATGTCGTGCCATCCATCCATGTCAGGGAGATAGTCATCGAGCTTAGTGAAAGGCTTCATGTCGAGACGCTGAGAGGCTATCCATGTTCGGACGTCTTCCCGCGACATTTGTCCTTCTGCATGGAACATCCCTGTTTTTTCGACGACCCCATTCATGATGATTTGGGCAAGTTCGCGCTGGATGTTATAGAACTCAGCTCGAAGTCGATGATCCTCGATATCTCCTATGTCCTTTGCCCGTTGCAGAATATGGGCATAGCCAGATCTAGGTGCCATGTGAAGGTTCTGGTGATCCCGTCTGTACTCCAGCATGTGGTGTAGGACATAGAATCCATCATTAAGAGAATCGTTCGGTTGCTGGATGCAGCAGAAGTCTGTCTTATGGCTGAAGGCGGCCCTGCCGCCCCTTCTCTTCTTGTCCCTAACCTCTCCATCCCTTGCTTGGTAGTAAAACATAGCACTGTCGAGAACATCTTTGATGTGGGTGTAATCCTTTTTGTGAATGTTCTTCGACGAGTCCAAGTAAAGAGCGTGGGAGAATCGGGGGTAGAGGATGATGAGGACGGCGCGCCCGCCACTGCGCAAAATAAGTACACTCAAATTAATTAGCCTCCACCGTGCAAATGAATTATTGAAATCGAAGGAAGGATATCAGCGTGGATGACTTACACGGGATGATAAGGCACGAGAATCGCCTCCTTGTCCTTATTGGCGAGCATGAAACTGACGATGTAATCCCTCGCGTATTGACGATGCTGTGCACAGACTCCCAAGAAGCCCTCGTGCATGTAGTACGGGTCAGCGACACAGATAAAACGTATCTGCTCAACCCCAATAATGTAGTTCATATGCAAGGCATAAAGGCGGACAAACGTAAAATCCAGCTTCTTCACGTGAAACATGTCGAATATGTAATCAAATCGGAGGAAGAACTTATCCGCGAGGAAGTCGTCGACGTACGACATTTGCCGTGGAACATTAACCACGTAGAGTGGGTATCCTGGATCTTTCGAGGCGATGAGGCCTTTCTCTACCCGCAGCACATCGTCATGAAGTCTCCTTAGATCGCCGAATCTGGCCCGTAGCGTTGTTTCAGGTAGGATTGATCGACCGGGGATATGCCATTTATCAGCATCGGGGATATCTACACGGTCCTGAAGCCGAGGCTGCTGAGGCGGCTGGATCATAGAATCAGCTTTTTTGCCTTTCCTCGCTCTCTTCCTAGGCTTCTTTACCACCAGATGGTCGTCAATAATACGTTGAGACGGTAATTCCGGCACCGACTCATGATGCTCAAACCCTGAGGAGGCGCCAGTATAGACATACTATTCAGTGCCAGCGTCATCCTCATCCTCATCCATGGCGACGTCATCAGCGACTAATGGAGCCACCTGCTTACCCCGTCCGCTATCACCCAACCCGACACCCAACGCTAATTGGGTAGGTGGGGTGTTCATGTTCATATCTTGCTGAGGCTGCGTGCTCGTGGGTGTGCTCCCGGCCGCCTCCAGACAAAGCAGACTCTTTGGCCACAACAGGACCCACCCATTGCAACAATCACCAAGCCGCCGCGGGGTCTCGACGTCATCCCCCACTAGTATTAGAGGAGGCAAATTCTCGTGGCCCGGTTTGACACTGGCCACGGAAACCTTGAAGACGTTTGGGGGGATCGACCGGCTGTGGAACAATGGTTCCTTCGGCTCCATTATCGTCCCCTTCCCCACGTTCACCTTCTGTTCGCCGATGGTGTACAATATGGTGCACGGGGTTTCGTCGGCCTGCAAAGAAAAGTCTGCGACGTGAGACATCCGAAAGGCAACGAAAATGGGAGATTATACATTTATATTGAAGGGGGCTGGTGTGGCAGATACCGTGAGGGCGTCGAGCTCAGCCAAAGAGGAGGCACCACCGAGCACATCCGGTGCGGGAGCTGGTGCGGGAGCCGGTGCGGGAGCAGGTGCGGGAGCCGGTGCGGGAGCAGGTGCAGGAGCCGGTGCGGGAGCAGGTGCGGGAGACGATGCGGGAGCAGGTGCGGCCAATAAGTCAGCAAGGGGAAAGTCCTCTGCATTTTTTTTGGATTTTGCCTTGTCCAAGTGTAAACGCCCGTCACCCAGGAAGTAGATATATCTGCAATCGCCTGTTTTGCGGCAGCTACCGCTTTGCAACTGTCTGAGATGATTTCTTCTCAACCGCAATCTCAACCTTCTTGTCGATGCTTTCTTCAGTTAACCTCCGTCTTTCCTTTTTCTCCTCCGTGGTCTCACGGTAGTACTTCTTCCACGTGGCACCGTCTCCGACACCGTGCACGCGTCCATACGACGGTCGAGTATCCACCGGTTGTTGTTTCAATATGTTCAACGCCTGGTTGAATGGAGTGTCCCACATGGGCCTCGCCAATTCCTCAGATGGCGTGTCGCTTTCGGCCGCAATCCGGTGCTGCTCTCTCTGCAAAAGGCACAAGGATCATTTACAAATATGACTAACGTGTGCAGTCGAATTGATCAGAAACTAAAATTACCAGCAGTCTCATGAACTCCGTAATGACCAGTGTTGTCTCGTAAACCTTCTTCACTGGGTCCCAACGGTGCCGGGCCCTCAGGACGTCATGCTCCTGCGGGACGGTGAAATCCGCCAAGGGGTCTGGGATGCCCAGACTCGCGGCTTCCGCGTCCTCCTTGGCCCATTTGGATCTCTTTCCACCGTAACCACGACTTCCGAGGTGGTGGGTCCCAATGTTCCTCTTTTGAAGCCCCTTCATGTACTTAGACTTTTCTTTGGCAGCTTCGGCCTCGCAAGCCTCCTTGAATATTTGAAACTACTCTTCCGTGATTGTCGGACTATCCTTTACAATCTCGGAGTAGGGTTCCCCGTCGTTATTCTTTGCTTTCACTCGATTTTTCCAGGCGGCCTACGCGTTGCTAAACTTGGTCATGGCGTGTTTGTTTATCTTCTTCATTGCCGAGTCCATGTCTGGATCTTCATAATCCTTCTCATTCCGGCCCGGGAACAAGAATATCTGGTGAAACTTCTTTAGGAGGGACCTCCTCATATTTTCTATCTTCTTTAGATTCTCATCGTTGATGGTGGCGGTTGTTCGTATGATGCAGCCTATTTGATTGCCGTAGCACACGCGCGCTTCCTCGGGTGCCTTTGGCTCAAAATTGTCGTCGTCCACCTCCGTGACCACCAGTCTAGTAGTCTTGAGTTTGTTAGGAACCTGTTGCCTCTTTGCTTTCGGTTCTACACCGGCTCCGCTCCCCGAGGCAGCACCGGTCTTGATGCCGGTCTGAATCTCAGCGCCGGTCTCAGTCTCAGCACCGGTCTGCGTGTCGGTCTCAGCGCCGGTCTGCGTGTCGGTCTCAGTCCCGGATGCCACCGGTGGGCCCAGCAACAACATCTGTTGATCATCGGTAAGGCTAAAAAATTCGTCTATCGCCCGGTAGACGTCGTCGCAATCACCAGAACCCTGTCCTTCATCGTTGCTAGCCATGTTTCCTATGATTAAATCTAGTCAATTAATTCTAGACCTAATAAAATGAATAATGACATAAAAAATGACTATTGTTTTGCAGGAATGTTGACTCCTTCCTGGTGCGGCAAATCCCGGGCACTCAATATGTCCTAGTTTGTAGCACAAGTCATGCCGAAATTCACGGGAAATTTCGGCATGACCTTTGCTAAAAAGTGGACAAATCGAGAACCTGAAATTTGCCGGAACAGAAATGAATCAACATTCCGGCAACACATAGGCCACTCAGCATCATTCCCTGGAAACAACAAAGGCACCTGGGCACAATCGAACAACTTCAATGAAAAGATATAACATGACCACTTCAATGAAAAATAAAATTTGCCTAAATTCTTTTCCTTGAAAAAGTGGTCTTTTCAAAAATCAAAAACCTTTGCCAATCTACTTAACCTAGGTTGTTAATCCAACGAACCTAATTAACCTACCTATTTAACCCAGTTAGTTAATCTAGTTTACCTAGATAATTAACCCTAATTAAACTAGTTAACGCAGCTAGTTCTCTGTCAAAGCCTAAAATAAATTTTTGCAGTAATTAACCTGGATAATTAACCTAATTAAACTAGTTAACCTGACTAGTTCTCTGTCAAAGCCCTAACTAAGTTTTTGCACTAACCTAGATAATTAACCTAATAAAACTAGTTAACCTAACTACTTCTCTGTCAAAGCCCTAACTAAATTTTTGCCCTAACCTAGATAATTAACCTAATTAAACTGGCTAACCTATGCATGAGAGAGAGAGGAGGGGTGGGGGCTTACAGATGATGGCTCCGGTGGTGGCGACGGAGGCTGTGGTGGCGAGGGAGGCAGGGGCGTCTCCGGTGACGGCGAGGGAGGCAGTGGCGTCTCCGGTGACGGCGAGGGAGGCAGGGGCGTCTCCGGTGACGGCGAGGAAGGTGGCGTCGACGGCGGCTCCAGTGGCGTTGACGAGGCCGCGCGGCTCCGTGGCGTTGGGGGCGGCTCTGGTGGCGTCGACATCGGCGGCGAAGTGGGGCGACGGTGAATCGGGGAGACGGCGGCGTGCGGGGTGGGTTAAGGGATTTGGGGGAGAAGTGGCCGGGGGGAAACGGTTTTTTGGTTAAGTCAAACTTAGCGGTAGCGCGTTTCGCAAAACGCGCTATCGCTAAGATAGCTATAGCGGTTTTTGCAAAACGCGCTGCTGCTATACCTATGTAAATTTCTTCCTTTTTTAATTTCCTTTTCTGTTTCTATAGCGGGGGTCTAGGACACGCGCTGCAGCTACGTTAGCTATAGCGCCTCTTACAAACACACACTGCTGCTATGCCTTCCTCCGATTTTTCGCTTTTTCGTTTATTTTGCTTTACATTTTATTTTTTCCTTTCTCCTTTTTATATTTCTTTCATTTTCATTTACTTTTCTATTTGTTTTTCATCTTATTTTATTTCCGTTAGTAGTAGCGCTCTTCCCAGGAAACGCGCTGCTAATTATGCCCTAGCGGTAGCGCGTTTCATCTAAGCCCGCTACTGCTATGCGTAGCCTATCACTCTGCCAATGGGAATATTAGTAGTAGCGCTTTCGCGACTACCAGCGCTACTGCTAAGTTTGTATCTGTAGCGCAGTTTCTCTTAAATTGCTACTGCTATATAGCACTAGCGCGCTTTTTTGACCCGCGCTGTTGCTAAATTTCTGTGTATAAGGTTTTCCCTAGTAGTGGAAGCATAAGTCTGATACATTTGAAAAGTTCAAAGCATTTCAGAGTGAAGTGGAAAATCATCGTAACAAGAAGATAAAATTTCCGCGATCGGATTGTGGAGGAGAATATTTGAGTTACGAGTTTGGTCTTAATTTGAAGCAATTTGGAATAGTTTCACAACTCACGCCACCTGAAACACCACAGCGTAATGGTGTGTCCGAACGCCGTAATCGTACTTTATTGGATATGGTGCGATCTATGATGTCTCTTACCGATTTACCGCTATCATTTTGGGGTTATGCTTTGAGACGGCTGCATTCACGTTAAATAGGGCACCATCAAAATCCGTTGAGACGACACCATATGAGCTGTGGTTTGGCAAGAAACCTAACTTGTCGTTTCTTAAAGTTTGGGGCTGCAATGCTTATGTGAAAAAGCTTCAACCTGATAAGCTCGAACCCAAGTCGGAGAAATGTGTCTTCATAGGATACCCAAAAGAGACTATTGGGTACACCTTCTATCACAGATCCAAAGGCAAGATATTCGTTGCTAAGAATGGATCATTTCTAGAGAAGGAGTTTCTCTCGAAAGAAGTGAGTGGGAGGAAAGTGGAACTTGAAGAGGTAATTGTACCTTCTCCAGAATTGGAAGGTAGTACATCACAGAAAGTAGTTTCTGTGAATCCTACACCAGTTAGTGAGGAAGCTAATGATGATGATCATGAAACTTCAGATCAAGTGACTACTGAACTTCGTAGATCTACCGGAGTAAGATCCGCACCAGAGTGGTTCGGTAATCCTGTTCTGGAAGTCATGTTACTGGACCATGACGAACCTGCGAACTATGAGGAAGCGATGATGATCCCAGATTCCGCGAAATGGCTTGAGGCCATGAAATCTAAGATGGGATCCATGTATGAGAACAAAGTGTGGACTTTGGTTGACTTGCCTGTTGATCGGCAAGCAATAGAAAGTAAATGGATCTTTAAGAGGAAGACTGACGCTGACGGTAATGTTACTGTCTACAAAGCTCGACTAGTTGCAAAGGGGTTTCGACAAGTTAAAGGGATTGACTACGATGAGACCTTCTCACCCGTAGCGATGCTTAAGTCCGTCCGAATCATGTTAGAAATTGCCGCATTTTATGATTATGAAATTTGGCAAATGGATGTCAAAACTGTATTCCTTAGTGGATACCTTAAAGAAGAGTTGTATATGATGCAACCAGATGGTTTTGTCGATCCAAAAGGTGCTAACAAAGTTTGCAAGCTCCAGCGATCCATCTATGGACTGGTGCAAGCATCTCAGAGTTGGAATATACGGTTTGATGAGGTGATCAAAGCGTATGGATTTGTACAGACTTTTGGAGAAGCCTGTATTTACAAGAAAGTGAGTGGGCGCTCTGTAGCATTTCTGGTATTATATGTAGATGACATATTATTGATCGGGAATGACACTGAATTTCTGGAAAGCATAAAGCGATACTTGAATAAGATTTTTTCAATGAAGGACCTTGGAGAAGCTGCTTATATATTAGGCATCAAGATCTATAGAGATAGATCAATACGCTTATTGGACTTTCACAAAGCACATACCTTGATAAGATTTTGTAGAAGTTCAAAATGGACCAGTCAAAGAAAGGGTTCTTGCCTGTTTTACAAGGTGTGAAATTGAGTAGGACTCAATGCCCGACCAATGCAGAAGAGATAGAGAAAATGAAAGTCATTCCCTATGCATCAGCCATAGGTTCTATCATGTATGCAATGCTATGTACCAGACCTGATGTGTGCCTTGCTATAAGTTTAGCAGGGAGGTACCAAAGTAATCCAGGAGTGGATCACTTGACAACGGTTAAGAACATCCTGAAATACCTAAAAAGGACTAAGGATATGTTTCTCGTTTATGCGGGTGACAAAGAGCTTATCGTAAAGGGTTACGTGGATGCAAGCTTTGACACCGATCCGGATGACTCTAAGTCACAAATCGGATACGCGTTTATATTAAACGGTGGAGCTGTAAGTTGGTGCAGTTCAAAGCAAAGTGTCGTGGCGGGATCTACGTGCGAAGCGGAGTACATAGCTGCTTCGGAAGCAGCAAATGAAGGAGTCTGGATGAAGGAGTTCATATCTGATCTAGGTGTGATACCTAGTGCATCGGAACCAATGAGGATCTTTTGTGACAATACTGGAGCAATAGCCTTGGCAAAGGAATCCAGATTTCACAAAAGGACCAAACACATCAAGAGACACTTCAATTCCATCCGTGATCAGGTCAAGGAGGGAGACATAGAGATATGCAAGATACATATGGATCTGAATGTTGCAGACCCGTTGACTAAGCCTCTTCCACGAGCAAAACATGATCAGCACCAAGACTCCATGGGTGTTTGAATCATTACTGTGTAATCTAGATTATTGACTCTAGTGCAAGTGGGAGACTGAAGGAAATGTGCCCTAGAGGCAATAATAAAGTTGTTATTTATATTTCCTTATATCGTGATAAATACTTATTATTCATGCTAGAATTGTATTAACCGGAAACTTGATACATGTGTGAATACATAAGACAAAGTAGTCCCTAGTATGCCTCTACTAGACTAGCTTGTTCATCAAAGATGGTTGTGTTTCCAAACCATAGACATGTGTTGCCATTTGATGAACAGGATCACATCATTAGGAGAATGATGTGATGGACAAGACCCACTCTGTAGCTTAGCATAGAGATCGTTTTAGTTTTATTGTTGTTGCTATGTTCGTAACTTATACAGGTTCCTCAGACTATGAGATTATGCAACTACCAACTACCGGAGGAACACTTAGTGTGCTATCAAACATCACAACGTAACTAGGTGATTATAAAGATGCTCTACAGGTGTCTCCGATGGTGATAGGTTAGTTGGCATGAATCATGAGTAGGATTTGTCACTCCAATTGTCAGAGAGGTATCTCTGGGCCCTCTCGGTAGTGATCATCACTATAAGCCTTGCAAGAGGTATGACTAAAGAGTTAGTTACGAGATGATGCATTACGAAACGAGTAAAGAGACTTGCCGGTGACGAGATTGAACTAGGTATGGAGATACCAACGATCGAATCTCGGGCAAGTACCATACCGATGACAAAGGGAACAACGTATGTTGTTATGCGGTTTAACCGGTAAGGATCTTCGTAGAATATGTAGGAGCCAATATGAGCATCCAGGTTCTACTGTTGGTTATTGACCGGAGACGTTTCTCGGTCATGTCTACATAGTTCTCGAACCCGTACGGTCCGCACGCTTAACGTTCGGTGACGATCGGTATTATGAGTTTATGAGTTTTGATGTACTGAAGGTTGTTCGAAGTTCCAGATGGGATCATGGACACGACGAGATGTCTCGAAATGGTCGAGACATAAAGATTGATATATTGGACGACTATATTCGGACACAGGATGAGTTTCGGATATTGCCGGAGCGCCGGAGGGTTACCGGAACCCCCGAGGAAATAACGGGCCTTATTGGGCCATATTGGGAAGAGAGGACGGCCGGCTAGGGCAGACCGCACGCCCCCCCATTGGGAGTCCAAATTGGACATGGTTGGGGGGGGGGCTTTCCCTCTCTCTCTCCTACTCCTTCCTTCCCCCTCTCCTTCCCCTAGTAGGAAACCTACTAGGACTTTGAGTCCTAGTAGGAAACCCTACTTGGGGCGCAACCCCTAGGGCCGGCCGGCCTCCCCCCTCTACTCCTTTATATACGGAGGAGGGGCACCCCTATAACACACAAGTTGCTCCTTGAGATCAAAGTTTTAGCCGTGTGCGGTGCCCCCCTCCACCATAATCCACCTCGGTCATATCGTAGTGATGCTTAGGCGAAGCCCTGTGTCGGTAGCAACATCATCACCGTCACCACGCCGTCGTGCTGACGTAACTCTCCCTCGGCCTCAACTGGATCAAGAGTACGAGGGACATCCCCGAGCTGAACGTGTGCAGATCATGGAGGTGCCATGCTTTCGGTGCTAAGATCGGTTGATCACGAAGAACGTTCGACTATGCGTATCTTGACGCTTCCGCTTACGGTCTACGAGGGTACATAGACAACACTCACCCCTCTCGTTGTTGTGCATCACCATGATCTTGCAGGTGCGTAGAATTTTTTTGAAATACTACGTTCCCCAACATGATCATCACTATAAGCCTTGCAAGCAGTATGACTAAAGAGTTAGTTACGGGATGATGCATTACGGAACGAGTAAAGAGACTTGCCGGTGACGAGATTGAACTAGGTATGGAGATACCGACGATCGAATCTCGGGCAAGTAACATACCGGTGACAAAGGGAACACCGTATGTTGTTATGGGTTTGACCGATAAGGATCTTCGTAGAATATGTAGGAGCCAATATGAGCATCCAGGTTCCGCTATTGGTTATTGACCGGAGACATGTCTCGGTCATGTCTACATAGTTCTCGAACCCGTAGGGTCCGCACGCTTAACGTTCAATGACGATTGGTATTATGAGTTTATGAGTTTTGATGTACCTAAGGTTGTTCGGAGTTTCGGATGGGATCACGGACATGACGAGGAGTTTCAAAATGGTCGAGACATAAAGATCGATATATTGGACGACTATATTCGGATACTGGATGAGTTCCGGAAGAGTTTCGAATATTACCGGATTGCCGCAGGGGTTACCGGAACCCCCAGGGGGAATATGGGCCTTATTGGGCCTTAGTGGGGAGAGAGGAGGGCCGGCCTAGGGCAGCCGTGCCCCCCCCCAAGGGAGTCCGAATAGGACTAGGATGGGGGGGGGGGCGGCGCCCCCCTTTCCCTCTCTCTCTCCCACTCCTTCCTTCCCCCTCTTTTCCCCAAGTAGGAAACCTACTAGGAATCGGATTCCTAGTAGGAATCCCACAAGGGGCGTGCCCTAGGAGGGCCAGCCGGCCTCCCCCTCTCCTCCTTTATAGACGGAGGGGGGGGGCACTCCTAGACACACAAGTTGATCTTGGAGATCATAGTTTTAGCCATGTGCGGTGCCCCCCTCCACCATAATCCACCTCGGTCATATCGTAGCGGTGCTTAGGCGAAGCCCTGCATCGGTAGCAGCATCATCACCGTCACCACAGCGTCGTGCTGACGGACCTCTCCCTCGGCCTCAACTGGATCAAGAGTACAAGGGACGTCCCCGAGCTGAACGTGTGCAGATCACTGAGGTGCCGTGCTTTCGGTGCTAAGATCGGTTGATCACGAAGAATGTTTGACTACATCAACTGCGTCTCTTGACGCTTCCGCTTACGGTCTATGAGGGTACATAGACAACACTCTCCCCTCTCGTTGTTGTGCATCACCATGATCTTGCGTGTGCATAGAATTTTTTTTTGAAATTACTGTGTTTCCCAACACCCGTAGTACTT
This sequence comes from Triticum dicoccoides, assembly GCF_002162155.2. Lineage (NCBI taxonomy): Eukaryota > Viridiplantae > Streptophyta > Magnoliopsida > Poales > Poaceae > Triticum > Triticum dicoccoides. Next base: position 680,083,672 of record NC_041387.1, on the reverse strand, counting down.
CGTATCATAAGCTGCAGAAGCCCGTGCAAACTTGTAGTTTGCAGCAAACAGATCATCCTCTATGCACCATCTGATACTTGACGGATGAGCATTTTTTGGCATCGGTCCTCGGACCATGCATGGAAAGAACTCTTGTTCAATGGCTTCAGCCTTGGTTGCGGGTTGAAGCTTGTGATATACTATATCTCCCCACGGGGCTCAGATGGCATTCTTTTCAGAATATTCCTTGTTAATGAAGCGATAGAAAAACCATTCCTTCACCCAATATCGGAGAATCCATTGCACCATGTATTTGCGTCTTTCATATGACTCATCTAGATCATTTTTATACATCTCATAAAGATCCGGAGGCAAATCAAGAGTTGTGTTGGTGCGTCTCTGCCTTCCACCCTTTCTGGTAGATTTGGTTTCTGACATTGGCTTCACTGTTGGGTATGGCTTCAAATAGCTTCCGGAATTAGCGTCAGCAGTATCCAAATGAAGCTGCAAGAAGTCTGCAAATGAATTCAGACTATGAGAACCAAGTGACTCACCCACGGACATGTACATGTGACAGCATTAAAGATGCGAGGGAAGGGGAAGAGGTCATATGCATTCTCAAAGTGTTTTGAAGATAAAATCAGGTGTGAAGACAATGACCTCATATTGCAAAGACATTCACTTATATGTGTGTGGTTCTAGATTTGTACGAATCCAATAATAGGTAATAATCAGGAATCATAGCAATAAGCTTATAAGTGAATAACTAGGCAAGTTATGAAATATAGACAGAGATTGATGAAGATTTGGAGGTGGGCAAACAAGTTCTGACGATAAACTGAATCTTAACAGATCCAAAGTGCGGTAAAAATTAGCTCTTATTTACCGCAAGATGAACAGCTCAACGAGATGACAGTGGATGCTGAGCAGTTCGGTCTCCCACGCCCTAACTTGGCGGTGAGAAACGTCTACGGCGACGGCCGAGAGGAAGATGTCCGTGGCCGGCGTGAGTACGTCGTCGAAGAGGTTGCGGCAGCGAAGCGCTTCTCCTCCAGCGACAATGAACTTAGCGGCGGCGCTAGGGTTGTTTCGAGAGCGACAACAATAGGGTAAGACGCATTAATGGAACCAGGGGGTTTCTATTTATAAATTTGTCGGCCCCCTGGGATAAGACAGACATACCCCTGTTGATAGCTATTCTAGCGACGCGTGGCAAGAACATGTAGTAAGTGGAACCATGCCATGACCCCATGATGTGCGTTTTGGCGGGAGGTCGTTCCACCTTCTGCGGCAGGTGAAATTTTGGATAAGTGCGATAAAATATTTTAAAAGTAGTCTCAATGTCTTTGTCTGACAAGGACTCAGTGAAGACAATCGACTGGTGTCAAGTAGAATGCATATGAAGATATAGATAGACTTGACGAGTTGAGCATAGAGAGGTTAAGTGTCTGATCACATTCACCTAGATCCGAAATAGAGTGAAGACTTAGCTATAGGTGAATGCTATTGAGGACATAGAAAAACTCATGAAATCAAAAACATTAAAGGTTTGAAGGCAAAAAAAAACTTGAGTGAAGACAAACCAAAATCAAGAAGATTATGCATGATGTGACACCAAATGAGAAAATATTCAAGAAAGATTTGGTGGTGGCGTTACCCACCATATAGGACGTATTAGACCCAGACACGGCGCACCATTATCGTGGCGCTCTGAAGTAAAATTCCATGTTAATGTATTCACACTTAGAGTGTTTGTCTTCATGAGTTGAAGACAAACTTTACTTTGTGTGTTGCGCATCAAAGTCATCAAAATGCAAATAGTTTGGATGCATGCCCTTTTACAGGACATTTGAGGATTCCAAGATATTTAGCTCACACCGCAGCTTGCAAAATCTCTTCTCATCCAAAGGCTTTGTGGAGATATCTGCCAATTGATGTTCAGTGCTGACGTGAATGATATCAATGTCGCCCTTCATCACATGATCACGAAGAAAATGATGTCTGATCTGAATATGCTTTGTCTTGGAATGCTGAACAAGATTGTGTGAGATCTTGATAGCACTCTCATTGTCACAGAATAGAGGAACTTTCAACTTGTTGATGCCATAATCCTTGAGAGTTTGCTTCATCCATAGAAGCTGAGCACAGCAAGATCCAGCAGCAATGTATTCGGCTTCAGCAGTGGATAGTGAGACGCAGTTCTGCTTCTTTGAAGACCAACACTCCAGTGATCTACCAAGAAAGTGACAATTGCCTGATGTAGATTTTCTGTCCACTCTGTCACCAGCATAATCAGAATCTGAGTAGCCTTCCAATTCAAACTCTGAGCCCTTTGGATACCATTATCCTAGTGTTGGGGTGTGAGCCAAATATCTAAGAATTCGCTTCATTGCTAGGTGATGTGATTCCTTTGGTGCCTCTTGAAATCGAGCACACATGCAAACACTAGGCATTATATCTGACCTAGATGCACATAAGTACAATAAAGACCCAATCATCACTACTAGGAAAAGGCCTACTAATGGCGCACCTAATTTGGCCATTAATGACGCATTAGTGGTGCGCCATTAGTGCCACGCCATTAGTATACCAGATACTAATGGCGCACCATGTGGTGCGCCATTAGTATATACAACAGTGCGCCATTAGTATGCCTCCCAGGGGGCCATGTATACCCAGATGCTTTGGCATACTAATGGCGCACAACAACGAGATGCGCCACTAGTAACTTCGGCATACTAATGGCGCACTGTTTAATGATGCGCCATTAGTATCCTTTGGCATACTAATGGCGCACTATGATGTGATGCGCCATTAGTATGAATATTAGGGTTTTTTTATTTTTTTATTTTCTGTTTTTTGCACAGGTGACAAAATGTATAATTGGACAAAATATGGATAGCACACATCAACAACAGATTCATCGAATATAATAGAAGATTAGTCTCTGAATACAATTCATCATATTAGTCTCTGAATACAATTCATCATATTAGTCTCCGAATTGAAAAGACCGAACAAAGATAGAACATTATATTACAAGTCTCGAGACCGTGAGTAGCGAATTTGTCTTCACATTACAAGTCGATATCGATCATCTAAACTACCATCACATAGAAGAGAGCTGCGGTCATCCCGATGAGCATCATCATGATGAAACTCGTCTTCATCCGGTTCGTCCAACGCTCCCTCCCCTCTCCCGCTAGATAGCGGGCGTATCTAGATTCGGCCTCGGCCCTAGTGGTGTACCCTTTGTAACTGTTACCGCTGAATCGGTGAACCTGTCTCCGACACTCCTCCCAGTCGTCGTAGACTCCGGGAACCTTAGCCTTGTACACGACATACGACGGCATCGCTATGCACTAGCCAAACGAAACGTTAGTACCAATTCACAGACAATACATAAGCAATATATAAGTATGCAACAGAACGATCGGAAGAGAAAAGCAAGACATTAATAGCATCGATGACATCTAAGTTGAACGACTCTCGAAACCAAAGAGACATACTACAAGTTCATTAAAGTTTAATTACAACATGAGCCAATCGATGTTTCAGAACTAGACACGGCATCACTGCTTTCGACTCGACTCAAGGGACCGGAGCGTGGATGAAGCCGCCGTCTATCGTGGGAGTCATGAAATAACGGGCGTTGTCAGCCTGCATTTGTAGCATTGTGTCGATGTCACTGTTGGACGGTTGATTTCTGAGGTAGAACTGCCCCGAGGTACGAAGGACATCCTGATGGATGATTTCCGCAAACTCCGACTGGATGCGAAAGAATTCTTGTCTGATGTCCGCGTCCTGGATTGCGGACACGCTCACGGCCCAATCTTTGAGTTTACTCGGTAGCAGAAGTTGATGATGGTCCCGTACGATCGCCCGCATGTGATGGATGGCGTAGTAGGCACCCTTCTGACCGCCAGGCGGCTGCTTGACGCAGCAGAACATCGTATTGTGGGAGAACACGTGCTTGCCGTACTTACGAATAGGCCTTGTGAAGGTGCCTCCAGATTTGGCGTAGCCGGGGAGAACATCATCAAGAACCTTCTTGACATTTGTGTAGTCTACGTTCGACTGGCGGTCCGGGTCGAAATACGTGGCCATGGAATATTTGGGGCTTAGGAGGATGAGCGTGCAATGTGTGTCACTGCAGAAAACACGGAATGTTAAAAGAAAAACGATCGAAATCTAAGAATTCATATGTTACGGGCCGGTTGAGGGGAGGACTTACTCGGGAAAGTAAGGCACGAGGAAGTTATCCTTATCTTGGTTTGCCAGAATGACGCCTTCGAGGTAAGAACTCGCGACTTGCCGGTCCCCAACGCTGCCCAAGATCTTGGCACGCATGTAGAAGGGGTCGACTATCATGATGTCCGGGGTCTTGTCGCGAATGATCCGCATCTCCATACTCAGCGAAAATAGCCAAACGAAGGTGTAGTGCAGCGGATGAAGGTTCAACATAGCGTGGATGTCATCAAACCGTAGGACGATCGTACCCCCGATGGAGTTATCCACACAGCCCTTGCCCTCTGGCACCTTGGCCGCGAAAACCGGGTATGCCACATACTTCTCCCTGAGACGCCGCTTCTCCAAAGAAAGAACACTGTCATGCAGACTCCGCATAGCACCGGTTGCAGCATTGAGCATATTTGTCGGTAGTATCGCCCTACCCGCCACATGCACCCTCCTCGAGATATCCTTAGGTGAAGGTGGCCCGTCCTGAGCACGGATCGTACTCGGTGCCAGCTGGCTCGCACCCTTGTTAGTCTTTCTTTTGCGTGCCTTCTTCTTCTCCTGTAATGGGACCGAGTTCTGCTCACAGACCGCCTTCTTGAGTGTGTTTGGGCTGATAATATTTCGCACCTCGCCTATCTGAGGCTCGGTGAAGTCGGCAGCTGGAGGCGTCTCCTGAGAGCTGAATGGCAGACGACGCCTGTTGCAACTTGGCTTCTCCGCGGTACCAGCTAGATCGCGCACGTCTTTTGTTGGGTTGGGTTCTTGAGAAGGAGGCCCCATGAAGTCGCCATCGTACCCATGTTCGGCAAAGTACTGATCGATGTTGTCAAATGTATCGTCGTCGTCGTCATTCTGATCTTGTGCCATATGCATGTTTGGATCCAGTGGCATAGGGATGTCCGGCACCGTTGCGGCGGTCTTGCCATGGGGCCGACTTGGCACCGGCACGACTGGCGGTGTTGTCTTTGGGGTGGTGTCCCCCGCCCCCAAACGAATCTGGCTCTTCGGCCAAACCAGGGGCCAGCTCAGGCAGGCGCTGAGGGTCATCACGTCATCATCGTCAGCCCCGACGGGTCAAATCGGAGGTAACAACTCGTCGCAGCCTGGCATCACCCGAACTAGTTGAACCCTAAACAAGTTGGGTGGCATCTGGGTACCCTGGAACAAGGGGTTGCCCGGTTGAACGATTTTGCCCTTGGCGACATCGACCAACTCGTTGTTCACGAAGTGCAGGAGAGTGCACGGAACGTCCGCGGCGCCCTGCGAAAACATGTAGGGCGTCAGGGATGCCCAGTCAAAGGCAAGGAGATGAAGTCCTCGGCCGAGAGAGGCTTAATTAGTTACCGTGATGATGGCGTCGAGCTCGGCTAATGTCGAGGCACCGCCAACGGCGGGCGTGCAGTTGACGGAGGGGCCGCTTGCTGCAGAGGTGCCGCCCGGCCTACAACCGGGTGCATTAAGCTCCCGTGCCGGCGTTGGAGACACCAATGCCGCCTCCACCGGAGACACCAATGGCCCCGCCATCGCATTCTGCGAGTTGCTGGCCGTGAAGCTAGGAATCGGGGGCGGCCCCTGTTGGCCACCCGCAATCCACGCACTCAACCCCGCGATCAAGGTAGGCACAATGGCGGTGATCGTCGCTCGGAGTTGTTGTTGCACTTGATCTTGGACAATCTCCGGAATCCGCGCCACCTGTGCCTTGAGTTCTTGAACCTCGCGCGCCTGGCTTTCCGAGCTGGTCTTTTTCTCCTTCCGCACACCAGCGGTATAGTATGACCCCCATTTTGTGGACAAGCCTTTGCCGGCCACACGACCGGCTGACGCCGGCTTACTGAGATTATCCTTCTTCTTCATTACATTCAACGCCCTATTTAGAGTGGTGTCCCAAGGGTTGCTCTTAGTCGACCCCGCGCTACTGCTTTCAGTCGCCTGCGGAAGGAATGTGAACCATTTAGAAATTGGGCTTCATTAATTAGAATGCAACCATATGGAGCTAATTACGCGGGGGTGTATTCCTTACCAGAACAAGCTCAAGCACCTTGGTCTTCGGATCCGTGGTAAGCTCCTTTGTTATCGGGTCCTCCTTGTACCGGGCCTTGACATAGTTCCTGGTCTGCTTGTTACCGCTGTATTTCTCGAAGCGGGGCGGTAGGCCTTGCTCGGCACGCTCCGCATCCTCCTTGTCCCATATAGGCTCCGCCACTCTGTAACCGCCGGGACCGAGTTTGTGTTCCCCTAAGTTCAACTCCCACATTTCTTTCCCCCACTGACTTGATTGGGAGTTTGCGGTGCTCGAGCAATTGATCTTGAAGTCGTTGTAGTCATCTTCAGTGATCGAAGGATTTTTCTCCTTGATCTCCTCATAACTCTCACCTTTCTCGATCATTCTCTTCACATTGCTTTTCCAAGTAGACAGGGCCTTGCTCATCTTCGTGAGGGCAGCATTGTTCACTTCCCTTTGAGGCTTATGTTTTCAAATTCTTCGGGGACCTTGTATCGTTCGTGCAGCTTCGTGAAGAGGAGGTTGCACAAATTCCCTCGGTTAGGATGCCTCAAGTTCTCGGTGTTGATCGAGACGGTGCTCCGGAGAATGCACCCGAGCTGAAGCGAGTACTGTCGGTGTCAAAACCGGCGGATCTTGGGTAGGGGGTCCCGAACTGTGCGTCTAGGAGGATGATAACAGGAGACGAGGGACACGATGTTTTACCCAGGTTCGGGCCCTCTTGATGGAGGTAAAACCCTACGTCCTGCTTGATTGATATTGATATTATGGATGTTTACAAGAGTGGATCTACCACGAGATCAAGGAGGCTAAACCCTAGAAGCTAGCCTATGGTATGATTTTAATGGTTGTTGTTGTGTCCTACGGACTAAAGCCATCCGGTTTATATAGACACCGGAGAGGGCTAGGGTTACATAGAGTCGGTTACAATGGTAGGATATCTACATATCCGTATCGCCAAGCTTGCCTTCCACGCCAAGGAAAGTCCCATCCGGACACGGGACGAAGTCTTCAATCTTGTATCTTCATAGTCTTGGAGTCCGGTCGATGATGATAGTCCGGCCGATGATAGTTCGGCCGATGATGGTAATCCGGCTATCCGGACACCCCCTAGTCCAGGACTCCCTCAATAGCCCCTGAACCAGGCTTCAATGATGATGAGTCCGGCGCGCATATTGTTCGGCATTGCAAGGCAGGTTCTGTTGACACACGAACATGTCACGTGTACCCTCGACGCCGGGGGTGATGCACCGCAGCTCACGTCGAAGGAGACCCGACCGACAGCGCGATACGCAGGACAGTCGGCGGGCGCTTTTGAAGACCCGAAACCCCACACGCCCAGGAGGGACCCCGTCAGGGAGTGCGGCGGCTATGGGCTGCCCTAGGTCGATTCGCTCGCCCCTAGAGCCTCGTGGATTGCTGCCCTCCAACGTGAAGAACGAACGAAGAACGAGAAAGAAAGATACAAGGGTAGGGGATAAAGATAGATGAACACGAAAAAGTAGTAGATATGTTTGTTCGATTGTGTGTTGTTGAATCGGCCGTCACCCCTTAGGTATATAAGAGGCGGCTGGACTTCCCGTGCAAGGAAAAGGCTTGGATTCACGTCCAAAACCCTAGTCAAATTCGGATTGGTTTTGTCCGAACTTTCCAAAACTGTTCGGTTTAAACTGGCTGCACCTTGCAGGTCTTTTCTGTCGTGGTAAACGATCTCGGATCGAAACGAGCCCAAAAGAAATCTTGACCGTTTCGACGAGACAAACAACTTTTATGTTGAACGTTTTTTGATCCGAGATCATCTTGAGAGTCAAATCGGTCGCGCAAAACAGACTATCCTCGCGCTACCCATCAGACAGGGTGTCTGGTGGGGCGCGCCAGTTTTTGCCTCCTGACAGGGCTGTATTCCGATGGCTCTAACTTTTACATACGAACTTGGATTGGAATGATTTTTATATCAAAATCGATCGTTTCGACGAGACGAACAACTCTCATGTTGAACGTTTGTTGATTAGGAACCATCTTGAGAGAGTTTTTGGCTGTTTTCCGAAGTCTGCAGCAGAAAAGTGTCCGGCCATCTACTGTAGCAGCATCTTGTAGCGGCTATAACTTTTGCATACGAATTCGGTTTGGAACGATATTTATATCAAAATCAACCGCTTCGACGAGACGAACAACTCTCATGTTGAACGTTTTTTGATTAGAAGCCATCTTGAGAGAGTTTTTGGCTGTTTTCTGAAGTCCGCAGCAGAAAAGTGTCCGGCCATCTACTGTAGCAGCATCTTGTAGCGGCTCTAACTTTTGCATAAGAATTCGGATTGGGACGATCTTTATATCAAAATTGACCGCTTCGACGAGACGAACAACTCTCATGTTGAACGTTTTTTGATTAGAAGCCATCTTAAGAGAGTTTTTGGCTGTTTTCTGAAGTCTACAGCAGAAAAGTGTCCGGCCATCTACTGTAGCAGCATCTTGTAGCGGCTCTAACTTGTGCATAAGAATTCGGATTGGGACGATCTTTATAGCAAAATCGACCGCTTCGACGAGACGAACAACTTTCATGTTGAACGTTTTTCCATCCGAGATCATCTGAATAACCTTTTGAGCCCATTTTCAATTTCTCGTCCGTTTGACTATCACAGCCTCCAATCCGGCAAGTTTTCTATCCAAGTAAGCTTTCCACGCCGACAATGTTTCTATCCGGCAAGCTTTCACACCGGCAAGGTTTCACTCCGGCAAGGTTTGTACTCCGGCAAGGGTTCACTCCGGCAGGGCTTGTACTCCGGCAAGGTTTTCTTTCCCACTCAGGGCCCATTCCATTATAGACTCAAGTCACTCTTTGCAATCATGCCATTTTTGAGTGTCAACACATGCCCCCCTGTTTTTCGGCAAAGGTAGTATGCAGAAAAATAACTCGTATTATGTTGGTTCTAACGACGATGTCAACACTCCATCGGCCACTTTGAATGTGCTTGGGCGATAAATATATATCGGCCATTATTTCTTTGAATCCTTGATGCAAAATTGGGTGAAACCTTCTCAACTTCCTTAACAATCCGATGATAAAGCTCCACAGATATGTATCTCAAGGTCATCCTCTGAATCATATAGTTCACCCTTTTGTTAGGACTTTGCAGATAATCAACAATAAACTTTCTCCAATCCTCACTTTTACCTACATAAAAACAATATTAGTGGCCGAAGCGGTGGACTTCGGTTCGGCCTTACCTATGTTGACGAGACTAAGCATCGGCTATTGATAGAAATGCAATACACCATGATTAACATAGTAGCCGGATGCTTGCTGTGCCAACTCTTTTCGAATTGTCATGTCTAGAAATATGAAGAATTTTATAGCAACCCAAGGTAAATTTTGCATCTAGACATGCCTCAAGATAAACTATAAGTGATTCGTCAAAACATTGATAACCCTTGGATATTTGTCGCACTACTCATAACGAATCACTGGAAGCCTCAATATGTTTAGCACATATGACAAAAGTTCCAAACCGAATAACATTGCAGATTTGGCTTTGATTATTGTGCAATAAATATTTTAAGAGGCATGAGGCTTCACATAATAGAACCATATGGAGATATATAAACAACACCAACACCATGGCCATTGTTATGAATTCAACTATCAAAACATAATCTCCATAGTACTTGTCTCGCTCTCCATTCGAACTAAGGACGATGTAAGAATATTACACCGTCCATGATCGGATAGTTTCTTAGGACGATAGTTAATTATCGGCCATTATCATGAGGTCCATGTAGAATTCATCCATTAAAGCATGTATAGCCGAAATAAACAAATACAATAGCAATAAAATATTTTGGCCCCTTTGTCTTAGCAACAAAAATGTAACTAACCAAATGTATAGTGATTTGGTAATACTCTGTCATGATATGGAAAATTATGTTGCATCCATGGATCAAAATAAGTCCATGGAGGGTAACTGATCATACCTGTGGATGAATTCCATGGCAAAGGCATCAATGGCATTGTTGAAGAAAATGGATGATGTGCTAACCGAAGATTTTGATGTTGTGATGTGCACCTTCGGCTTAATTGTTTGTGGCTTTCATTATTTTCCTTCTTCACTTTTATTGTACTTGTCGCAACAGAAGAATGCACATCATTTTTGTCTTGATTGATCTTCTTGGGAACCCATGTCATGTTCCTCTTTCTCAGCTCTTGTGCACTAAGATTTTGTAATTCCTTCTTTTGCCAATACGATAAGCCGAGTGGGCATCTCGGCTGTGATTCTGTTTTGACCAATGGCAATTATTTTTTGGCTTTGTGCACTCTCAACTTCTTTTCTTCAGATTTGGCACTTTGAGTCTTAACAATTGATTGCTTCATCTCATTGTCTGTAGTAGCCAATGTTAACACTTTCATTGGCTCTTTTTCATTTGAGATGAAATCTGAAGCAGCACACTTACGACCATCTCTTTTCACGCGGTAAACTTGCTTTACCACCTCTTTCTTCTTCCTTGAGCTCTGGATTGATTCCTTACGATTGAAACGGTCTTTGACGCGTGATTGTTCAAATGTTGATCTCCTTGGAGCTGCATAGTATTGGTGAGATGGTCTAGAATAAGATGGAGAATGTGCCCTTGTATCATACCTGTCCCATGATGAATATGTATCTATATGAGCATAGGGAGGCATCCACGACATTGGCATTGGCGGCCCAAAATAAGGATATGAATATGTTGCATTAAAATTCGCACTTTGCCAATACCGATCCTCATATTTGCGCCTTGGGGGTGATCTTGGTTTCTTTGCATGATTTGGCCGATAGGCATTCTTCTCTTCACTCTTCTTTTGATATTTCTCCAATAGTTCAGCGAAGGTGATTTTTGATCTCTTACACTTGCGCTTATTTCGGCCTTTGTTTTCTTTTGGTTTGCTTCCATCGATCATTGGATTTGCTTGCTGCCCCCCAGTCCTTGGCGTCTCCATTGTAGCTTTGATGGAATTTTTGCCCTCAAGGTTATGTTCATTATGCTCTTCAACAAATTCTTTACTTGAAAGCTCGATCCCATCACCTGCTGTTTTTACCTTCTCTTTAAATGGATCGGCTTGAAGCAGCTGATGCAAAAACTTTCTACCATCGGGACCAATCAGAATAGACTGGTCATCTCTTGGTGTCTCAACAAATTTTAATCGTCCTTTATCAATGGCCGATTTAACTATTTGACGAAACATGTTACAATCCTCAAAATTATGCTTGGACGAATCATGCAACTTACAATACATTCGTCCTTGGACAGATGGCTCAACATGGTGATCAAGAATTCTAATATAATTATTCCTCAACAACAAATCAAAGATTTGATCACACATGTTTGAATTAAAGGTAAACCTTTTATTTTCTGGCCGATCTTGCTGTGAGAACGGGTTTGGAATTAAGCAAACGAATGGTTCACATTTTGCACCACACCATTCGGCTATGCATTGTGTTTTGCACTCTAGTTCCGATGTCTTTGGGTAAGATATTATACTAGCATCGGTTTTCTCAACAGAATTTAACCTTGGCCTTAAATTTCTAAAACGAAAATAGTTAGAACATACATGTCTCAATTGAGACCAAGTGCAAGCCAAGTATGAAATAAGCAAAGCTACCCAAATAGATACGAACTTTAGATAAAGCAACGGGGAAAGCTTTGGCTGTAATAATAAGTCACTATCGGTCTTTATAAATGGCGTAATGGATTGACCGATATGCTCAATAATGACTTTATTGCTAGCAAGTAAATTACCCTTCTTCATTGGTCTTTCAAAATTAGTTATGAGTATTTTTCTAATAGATGCATCAACAATAAAGTTCTGACCAAATCTGAAAATAGGTAAATTACTCGTTATGCATACCACTTCAAATATGTTGGGAGAGCATGATGGTGGTGCCGCTTGAAGAACATCTTGCTGCGTCTTTGGATGGCTCCCCAACACCTTGTCATCATCTTTTTATTGATTCCGGGCATCATTGCTTTGAAGATCCATGTCAGCCGAACTTTGTTCGGCTACTTGTTCTTGTCCTTGAGGCTTGTCAATGGCACAGAACTCATAGGGCAGGAAGTAGGTTCCATTAACTTCAGAAAAATCAAGCACCATTGTTTTCCTATGCTTGCCATGCCCTTTCTCAATAATGCTTGCCTCGTTGGATTTGATGTATTCAGAATATATACTACTTGATTCGGCTTTTTCAACCGAAGCACTTTCATGTTCTGAATCATCCTTCTTATCGTTGATACTACCAATTGGCAATGCTTCTTTTATCTGAGCCAATTCTTTTTCTATTTGTTTCTGACGTCGAGCGACAAAATTAGCTTTAAGCTTTTTCTTAATTTCAGCCCACTCCGGATATGATTGCCCCCCAATGCTTTTAGATTCTTTCGGCAATGGCACATGGGTGTTGCCGAAACTTTGCAATTGTGTAGGGGCTGTATAATATGATGTAGTATTAGGTGAAGGCATATGCATTATTGTAAAACCATATTTTTGCTCGCCAATTTTATTAATTGGCAAAGATTCATCTTCTTGCAAAACTCTAGCTTTTATTGCAGCATAATCAGGAAACAACCCCTTTTCATATTGTTCAAAGCAAAGAGCACTAATCCTCTTGTTTTGTGCCAAACTCTTTTTTAATGCAGCCACAACCGCTTCTGGAAGGGATTGCTCTGCAAAGCTTTCAGATTCTTTTGGCAATGATTCGTGAGTGTTGCCGAAATTCTTGAATTGTGTAGAGTATGCATTATATGCTACAGTATTTGATGACGGCACATGTGTTCCTGTAAAAATTTCACTTATTCGGCTGTGACCATGAAGATGCGGGACCGAATTATGAACATCTACAGTTCCATACGGTGCTGAAAAATTACTAAGATGAGGTGTAGCATATGATGGTTGAGAGTAACTGGCCGAATAGCTTGTAATAGAATGGCCAATTCTCCCATCCATTGGCATGGTTGGATTCACATATTGCAAATCAGTTGCCGATGAATAAAAAGGTGAAACACTTTCCTGTATGCTATTGGAAATTTTAACATGAGGTGTTTCAAATTGATTAACCAAACTCATCATGTTGTTCATCGGCATATGGATTTGTGGGGTTGCCGATGCATGCGAGTTTGGATACATATGTTGTACGTTGTTAAAATCATAAGAATTTGAAGCATGAAAATTGTTTTGCATCGGCCCTTGCGCATAATTAGATGCATGATTGATAAAACTAGGGCTAGCCGATACATTATGCTCAATAGGTGATCCAGCAACAACATATGGATTATTTGCATCTACAAAGGGGAATTGGGTATTCATATTACCTTTGTAGATTGCAGCAACTTGATGACGATCTCTTCGTAGCAAGAACGGGCTGGATACCGTTCAAAGCTTCGTCCCCAGCGGAGTCGCCAAAAAGTGTGTTGACACACGAACACGTCACGTGTACCCTCGACGCCGGGGGTGATGCACCGCAGCTCACGTCGAAGGAGACCCGACCGACAGCGCGATACGCAGGACAGTCGGCGGGCGCTTTTGAAGAACGAAACCCCACACGCCCGGGAGGGACCCCGTCAGGGAGTGCGGCGGCTATGGGCTGCCCTAGGTCGATTCGCTCGCCCCTAGAGCCTCGTGGATCGCTGCCCTCCAACGTGAAGAACGAACGAAGAACGAGAAAGAAAGATACAAGGGTAGGGGATAAAGATAGATGAACACGAAAAAGTAGTAGATATGTTTGTTCGATTGTGTGTTGTTCAATCGGCCGTCACCCCTTAGGTATATAAGAGGCGGCTGGACTTCCCGTGCAAGGAAAAGGCTTGGATTCACGTCCAAAACCCTAGTCAAATTCGCATTGGTTTTGTCCGAACTTTCCAAAACTGTTCGGTTTAAACTGGCTGCACCTTGCAGGTCTTTTTTGAGGTGGTAAACGATCTCGGATGGAAACGAGCCCAAATGCAATCTTGACTGTTTCGACGAGACGAACAACTTTTATGTTGAACGTTTTTTGATCCGAGGTCATCCTGAAGGTCAAATCGGTCGCGCAAAACAGACTATCCTCGCGCTACCCATCAGACAGGGTGTCTGGTGGGGCGCGCCAGTTTTTGCCTCCTGACAGGGCTGTATTCCAATGGCTCTAATTTTTGCATACGAACTCGGATTGGAACAATTTTTATATCAAAATCGATCGCTTCGACGAGACGAACAACTCTCATGTTGAACGTTTTTTGATTAGAAACAATCTTGGGAGAGGTTTTGGCTGTTTTCCGAAATCTGCAGCAGAAAAGTGTCCGGCCATCTACTGTAGCAGCATCTTGTAGCGGCTATAACTTTTGCATACAAATTCGGTTTGGGACGATCTTTATATCAAAATCAACCGCTTCGACGAGACTAACAACTCTCATGTTGAACGTTTTTCGATTAGAAGCCATATTGAGAGAGTTTTTGGCTGTTTTCTGAAGTCTGCAGCAGAAAAGTGTCCGGCCATCTACTGTAGCAGCATCTTGTAGCGGCTCTAACTTTTGCATAAGAATTCGGATTGGGACTATCTTTATATCAAAATAGACCGCTTCGACGAGACGAACAACCCTCATGTTGAACGTTTTTTGATTAGAATCCATCTTGAGAGAGTTTTTGGCTGTTTTCTGAGTCTGCAGCAGAAAAGTGTCCGGCCATCTACTGTAGCAGCATCTTGTAGCGGCTCTAACTTTTGCATAAGAATTCTGATTGGGACGATCTTTATATGAAAATCGACCGCTTCGACGAGACGAACAACTTTCATGTTGAACGTTTTTCCATCCGAGATCATCTGAATAACCTTTTGAGCCCATTTTCAATTTCTCGTCCGTTTGACTATCACAGCCTCCAATCCGGCAAGTTTTCTATCCGAGTAAGCTTTCCACGCCGACAATGTTTCTATCCGGCAAACTTTCACACCGGCAAGGTTTCACTCCTGCAAGGTTTGTACTCCGGCAAGGGTTCACTCTGGCAAGGGTTCACTCCGGCAGGGCTTGTACTCCGGCAAGGTTTTCTTTCCCACTCAGGGCCCATTCCATTATAGACTCAAGTCACTCTTTGCGATCATGCCATTTTTGAGTGTCAACAGGTTCCTCCTCCGAATAATAGAAGATTGTGAACAGCGGGATAGTGTCCGGCTCTGCAAAATAAATTCCACCTTCCACCGTAGAGAGAATAATATATACACAAGTTCAATCTGCTGACGTTTTTTGCGGAATGACGTCACACCACTACCAAGCCATTACTTGAATCGTTTTTACTTTAACGCCTCAGCGCATTTAGCGAAGCGGTTTCCTTGGCACGTCTTGTCGAAGCAGAGATCGTGTTCCCCCTTAATCCGGGATTCTCATCAATACGGACGTGGGTAACCCAACCGCGCCCATCGCCACGCCCCCTCTATCGAAGGCGGGTCCCGAACGGTCACGGAGACGGCTCTCGGTATTCTCCCTCTTTATAACGGGACCAAGGCTCATTTTCTTTTCTTCAATCCTCCATTGAATCCTCTTCCTGCTCCAAGTTCCAGCACCCAGAGCCAGATTCGAGCGCTTCGGACCTTCAATGATGTCCGGTTCCGACCTCCAGGGCCGGTGGATGCCCTGCTCCGTCACGGAGGAGGACGTGCTAAAGCTGCGGGATGCCAAGTACCTGGCTTACGAGATTTCACACAGGTTGCCCGCTGAAGCGCAGGCCATCCTCACCCCCGAGCCCGGCGAGTATGTCGTTTTTGTACCCCACCTCCGTCGGGGTTTAGGCTTCCCGATGGATCCTTTTGTGAGAGGGCTCATGTTTTACTATGGGTTGGAATTCCACGACTTGGCTCCGGAGTCCATCCTCCATATCTCCGCATTTATTGTCGTCTACAAGGCCTTCCTCCGCGTCACCCCTCACTTCGGCCTGTGGCTGAAGACCTTCAATGTGGTGCCGAAGATGATCGGGGGGCGTCAAGCAGAGTGCGGCGGGGAGGCCGTAAGTAGGAGGGCCAATGCCCCGTGGCCCGCGGGCTCCTCCCAAGAGGAGCCCGGCCTGTGGCAGCAAGAGTGGTTCTATATTACCGTTCCGAGGGGCCGCAAACAAAAGCCTCCGCCCTTATTCCGCCCGGGACCTCCATGACGGTTGATGTCGTGGGTCAACCAAGGGCTCAACTGGGGGTCGTCAAAGGACGTGCCCCTACTGCAGTGCCGGATTCGAGATCTCCAGGCGAGGGAGATCGATCTGGCCGTGGTGATGCAGGTTATGCTGATCAGGCGTCACTTGCCCTGCAAACGCCGTCCTCTCCGACTATGGGAATTTAATCCGGAGGGACCACGGATTCTCCAACACTTCATGGGCAATACACCCGTGGAGATGTACAAATTATTCTTCGGACCTCAAGTGGCGCGTCCGGAATTGACCGAGGATGCTGGCCTAAGCTGCAATCGCCCGGATACTCAAGTAAGTAGTTCCAAGTCCGAACATACCGTTTGTTTGCCTTTCGATGAGTCGCCTTATAACCCATTTCCTTCCAAACAGGAGTGGATAGCGGAAGCAAAATTGGTATGGTGTCCGGCCCCCCTCCCCGAGACCGCGCCGGATTCCATGCTGGTCCGGATGCTGGGGGTTGCGCCTCCAGAGGAAGGCGAAGGGGAAAATAGAAAATCTACTGCCTCGCCTAAGGAGGCTCTTGAAAGAGGGGGGATCGAGAATCCCTCCCTCCAAGGGGAGAAGAGGACTGCCTTCGAGGACCCGGCGACTAAAGCCCCTAAACGAGGGAAGAAATCTTCGCCAGAGGGTCCTGCGTCCGGGGAGGCCCCGGCCGCACAGTCTCCCTTAAAGAATCAGCCCTCCAACGAGCCGTATGTAGAAAGAAAGGAGTTTTGTAATAAGGGACATCCCTTTTTGTGCTTCTGAGGATAACTAAAGTTTTTACCTTGTAGTTCGGATCTCCGTCCTTCGCAAATGAGCTCGTCTTCGGGGGACCTTCATCCGGAGATGATGGAGAGCGAGACGCCTCTGTCCGGGGCGCCGTCGGATAGGGCGGACGAGCCTGAAGTGTCGTCAAGGAGGGAGCCCCCGGGTTTGGCGAAGCCGGATAGTTCAGTGCTAACTGGTGTACGGCTGAAGGATCTGCTTGAGAAGGCGTCTATCTCAGAAGATCACCATGCATTGATGAGTGTGGTGAGAGAAAGGATTTCCTCCGCCGAAGGCGGGTTGCATAATGCCGTCAGGAGTTTGCTGGCGGGGTTTGAGGTACGCAAAAATGACACACCTTTTAACAGTTTTGCATATAGAATGCGCCCTGTATAGATAGTAGCCCCTGAGACTCGGTAGGTTGTCGAAACCGACAGCGTACCGAGGATCAAAATTGCAGGTTTAAATTTTCGTCGTGCCTATGTAGGTGGCGGGTCGTCCGGGGGCTAGCCAGACTGATGGAGTTGCTGAACTAAAGCGGCAACTCGCCGTTGCGGATGCGGACATCACGCTGGTCAACAGGCGACTTGATGAGTCGCAAGGTAAGTGTTCCTATGCGGTCATTTCGTAAGGGAGCCGAAGCCAACTCCTTACAACATGTGTGTGAAATGCAGATAGTGCCGCTGCTGTGGATAGCCTTCGGGCCGAACTTGCTCAAGCCAAGGAGCAGGCCAGAAGGAGTAATGCGGCGGCCTCGAGGGCGGCCGAAGAGTTAGCGGCCGAAAGGGCCGCACACTTCCGAAGCACCGAAGAGATGGCCGAAATGGCCGTGAAGTTAAAAGATGCTACCGACCGCAATGAGGCTCTTGGGAAAGAGCGCCTAGCGGGGCAAGAAGACCTGGGGAAGGCCACCGCCGAAGCCAAGGATGCCCGCTCTGTAATGCGGGCTATAAAGGAAGAGCTGCGCCAGGCCGGAGACATTGTAGTTGGCAAGCCTTTTCTGCTGCGCCGAAGGTTTACGGATCCAAAGTATGCTCATCTGGGCCAACTGTGGGGTCCAGAGGACCCTTATATGGACTTAGCAGCGAGTGCGGCGGATGCCGTTGTGCATTTTCGAAGCCAGAAGGATCACAAGACGGAAGAGCTGTTTTGGTCTCCATTCCATAGTCCGGAGCGCTCACTTCCGCTGACCGACCATTTGGCCGAGTGGGCTGAGCTAAATAGGTTGTCCGGGCTTGCCATGATGGATATCGTGACCCATGTCTGGCCGGATAGGCCCAAGCCGAAGAGTTACTTTGGCTTATTGCAGCAATTTCTTGGGGCGGTGCCGCATATCAAGGCGATGAAGCGGTCGGCCTGCATAGAGGGTGCGCGGATGGCACTCGCTCGTGTGAAGCCACATTGGACAGAGATGGATGCCACCGCTGTTGCGACCCCGGGTTCGGACGATAGCCGGTTACCCGCCGAGCACTATTTTGGCGAAGTGTTGCGTGGTGCTCGTGTAATAGAGTCGCAGTGCTCAAAAAATGTTACGTTCAAATGAACGCTTTTATGATGTAAAACAATATTTATGATGTAAGCGCCTTTTATACTTGTGCGTTCAAGTAATGGAATATCTCCTATGCGGCCGTTCATGTATACGTGTGTATAACCTGAAAGATGGCAGTCGTCGGCTTCAGCCCCCACGCACAAGGTGTGGGGGTGTTCGCAAAAAATAGCGCGTTTTCACACTTAATCCGACGTCTCGGTCCTATAAAGGAGGTGGTAGCGTAGCAAACGAGGCAACCGGACTATAATGCTTTATCACTTTCACTTAGCCATGGAGTTCGAGGGTGGGGCTATGACATAGCCCCTGGGGGCACCGCGCTCTCCGAATTTGGGGCGCGTATGTGCCTGACCGGGAAATGGCCCTTCGTCAAAGCGGAGGAATTCTAAACATTCCCTTGGTCGATCGAGTGGTTAACCAGTCTCTCGCTGTATCATGACAGTCAGTTTTCGGCTTTCTCTACTAAGGTGCTCGCCCAGCCGAACTGGGGCACAATCGCAGTAGTTCTCCTGGTGCCGCGTTAGCCGATGATACGGAACGTAAGGCAGCAAAACACAGGAGCCGGGCAAACCCAACATTTGACCAAAGACATGATTCGGAGCTCATGCATATAAGGCCTAACTCGAGACGCCGAACACTCCCGAAGGTGTTCGGTCTTTACAATAGCGGGCAGAACAATGCCCTAAGCCCCTTGTCGGTGTCAAAACCGGCGGATCTCGGGTAGGGGGTCCCGAACTGTGCGTCTAGGCGGATGGTAACATGAGACAAGGGACACGATGTTTTACCCAGGTTCGGGCCCTCTTGATGGAGGTAAAACCCTACGTCCTGCTCGATTGATATTGATATTGTGGATGTTTACAAGAGTAGATCTACCACGAGATCAAGGAGGCTAAACCCTAGAAGCTAGCCTATGGTATGATTGTAAGGGTTGTTGATGATGTTATGTTGTCCTACGGACTAAAGCCATCCGGTTTATATAGACACCGGAGAGGGCTAGGGTTACATAGAGTCGGTTACAATGGTAGGAGATCTACATATCCGTATCGCCAAGCTTGCCTTCCACGCCAAGGAAAGTCCCATCCGGACACGGGGAGAAGTCTTCAATCTTGTATCTTCATAGTCTTGGAGTCCGGTCGATGATGATAGTCCGGCCAATGATAGTTCGGCTGATGATGGTAGTCCGGCTATCCGGACACCCCCTAATCCAGGACTCCCTCAGTAGCCCCTGAACCAGGCTTCAATGATGATAAGTCCGGCGCGTATATTGCTTGGCATTGCAAGGCGGGTTCCTCCTCCAAATGATAGAAGATTGTGAACACCAGGATAGTGTTCGACTCTGCAAAATAAATTCCACATTCCATCGTAGAGAGAATAATAATATATACACAAGTTCAATCTGCTGACGTTTTCTGTGGCACGACGTCACGCCACTACCAAGCCATTACTTGAATCGTTTTTTTACTTTACCACCTCAGCGCATTTAGCGAGGCGGTTTCCTTGGCACGTCTTGTCGAAGCAGAAATTGTGTTTCCCCTTAATCCGGGATTCTCATCAATACGGACGTGGGTAACCCAACCGCGCCATTGATGGTGACGCTTGGGAGATAAGCGAGATTTACCAGGCCGGTGGGGGAGGCGTAAGACTTCGCCCGCCCATATAAGGGATAAGGATTTACCTTCTCACCTACGCCTTCTTCCTCCTTTGCTTATCCATCTCCGCGCACTCGAGCTCCAGCGCCCAAGTTCGCGCATCTTGTCTCAACCTTCTCCGACCATGTCCGGAGCGGGAGGTAAATGGTTGGCCTCCACCGTTAAGGAGGAGCACATCGCCAAACTGCGCGGCGCCGGATACCTTTCTGGCGACATCGTGCACCGGCTTCCCGACGAGGGGCAGCTCATCCCCACCCCCAGGCCCCATGAGAGGGTCGTCTTTCTTCCCCACTTCCTCCGCGGACTGGGCTTTCCACTACATCCCTTTGTCCGGGGGCTCATGTTCTACTACGGCCTGGATTTCCATGATCTGGCGCCGAACTTCATCCACAACATCTCGGGGTTTATCGTCATGTGCGAGGCCTTCCTCTGCATCCAGCCCCACTTCGGCTTGTGTCTCAAGACCTTCAATGTCAAGCCGAGGGTAGTGAAGGGCACTCAAGCGGAGTGCGGAGGCGCCATGTTGGGCAAGATGCCCAACATCCTTTGGTTCGAAGGGGCCTTCGTGGAATCCGTCAAGGGGTGGCAGTCGGGGTGGTTCTATATCACCGAGCCGCGTGACCCTAAATGGGCGGCGGCCCCCGAGTTTAGATCTGGTATCCCCATGCAGCTCACCTCCTGGAAAGAGAAGGGCTTGCTGTGGGGTAGTTCGAAGGAGCTGACGGGACTCCAAGCCTGTATCAAGAAGTTGGTGAAGAAGCTCAGGCTGGTTAACGTGGTCCAAGTCATGCTCGTCCGCTGGATACTCCCATGCCAAGAGCGGGCATTCAAACTATGGGAGTTCGATCCGAAACAGCACCAGGCGCTAAGCAGGCTCTTCAACACGACGTACGAAGGCGCCTGGAAGGTGCTGTTCAAGGGCGCCGAAGCCCCTGCATCCGCGACTGAAGATGGCGGATTTCGCTCGCAGCGCCAGGCCGACGAGGTAAGTGATTCTACCCCTTTACGGGACACTTGTTTTTCATAGTTTGACTCTATGCGGGTTTTAATTTCCCCTTTTCCTTTGACAGGACTGGATGAGGAAGGCGGAGCAGATTACCTGTCCGACTCCTATGCCAGAAAATCCAGTAGACGCTCATCTAGCGAGGCTGCTGGTTCCGGCACCGCACGTGGTGCCGGAGAAGAAGGACAAGAAGGAGGCCACGGGTGCTCGAAAGAGCTCCGTTTTCAGGTGTCCGACGACTCCGGGGCGGACTCCTCCCCCGAAAATGAGGAGGAGGAAGAGGACTCTCTCCCAGAGGAGGGAGAGAGGAAGAGGAAAGCTCCCCCAACAGGGGAGGCCGAAGGGTCCAAGAGGGGAAGGACTATTCCCCCGGACAGCTCCGCCAACATCAACGTTGGCGAGGAAGAATGGCCTTCAAGGGCCAGGCCTTCAGCGAGATCGTAAGTATCCGGATTCCTGAATGGTTTATAATTTCTTTTTCTACGTCACATAGTGTCATTCTGATGCCGCATGCTGCCTGTAGTCCGGCCAGTGATGATCTCCCCGCTTCATCGAGCGGGTCGTTGGCTTCGTCGGATGTAGACTCCATCCCGACCGCCTCCACCCCTTGTGACGCCGAGGACGCCGAGGTGGGATCCCAAGAAGGGACCCATCGGGGGGAGGCTCCGGAGGCGCCACAAGGCGTCCTCCCGGACATTGCGTCGGACTCCACATCAGAACCCACAGTGGTTCCGGAATCCGGTCGGCGGCCCCTTCGAACGAAGGGCAAGACCGTGACGCCGGCGGCTTCCGTCCAACTGGAGGCGCCGAGCAATTTGTTGGAGGCGCTGCAGAGCGCTTCCCTCGAGGAAGAACACCGCACTATTATGAGTGCGGTGATCCAGAAGGTGCAGCTCTCCAAGAGCGGGCTGACCGAAGCCTGCAGTAGCCTTCTATCAGGCTTTGAGGTAAGAAGTTAAAAATATGCATTGTAATACCGCATAGACAGTAGCCCCTGATGCTCGGTTCGGTGTTCGGAAAGAAAAGCCGGACTGAGGATCTAAAAAAAAGATATACGCAGGGTTGCTAAAAAATTATGTCAATATGGGTTGCAGGCTGCGTTGCTGACCTCTGCTGCACTGACTGCGGAGGTCGGTGCTTTGAAGCAGGAGCTCGAGCGGTCCGAGCAAGAGCTCGGCCGCGCCAGGAAGCAGCTCCAGGAAAAAGAAGGTGAGTAACACCACTTTGCACTTGTACCTTACAGAAAAGGATTTAGGTTGCAACAAAAAATAACAGGGATAACATGGGTGCTGCAGGTGCCACGAATGAGGTGGCGACCCTGAAGGAGGCCGTGTCCGTGGCCGAACGCAATGCGGCCACGGAACGGGCAGAGAGAGAAAAGCAGGAGGCGCGGGTGGCGGTGGTTCAGCAAGAGCTCCAGGCTCTCATGGAAAAGCATGAGAGTTTGGAACGTGACTCAAAGACTCGAGAGTCCGAGCTTGCCTCGGCTCTCGAAAGTGCCAAAACCGCCAAGGCCGAGGCCCATAAGTCCCTTCAGGAGATTGAGTTGATGAGGAAGATAGCAGCGGGTAAGGCATTTTTCATGCAAAGCAAGCATGTGAATGTGAATTACGTGTTACTTACCCGAATTCGGAGCTCTCCAGGGGCGTTTGCAGATCTGCCTTGAAGCGTGTCTGATGCCGCCGCATTCTACCGAGCCGAGGAGGGGATCTCAACGGATAAGGTCTTCTGGTCTCAGTATGCTGAGGCCGGCCATCCGGTGCCCCCTAGCGACCAGCTGAAGCAGCTGGTCGAGCTTCACAAGGTGGCCGAGCAGGCCATGAAGGGCCTCAAAGTCCGGCTGTGGCCTGGAGAGGCCATGCCTGGGAGCTACTTCGGCCTTGTGCGACGGCTGGTGGATGCGTGCCCCTGGGTGGAGGTTATCAAGCGCTCCGCCTGTATTGAAGGTGCTCCTCGGGCCCTTTCCCGCGCAAAGGTGCATTGGTGTAAGCTAGATGCGGAGAAGCTAATCACTGACGCGCCACCAGCGGGCAAGGAACATCGTACGCCCGAAATCGATTATAAGGTTGTCCTGAAGGGTGCCCGCAAGATTGCGGATGAGTGCCCCAGGGATGTAATTTTTGAGTAAATTCGCAATGTGTTGTCCTGTGCGCTGAAAACTTTGTTCATATGCGCTAAGCAACGCTTGTTAATTTAAAATATTACCTACTATGCGTCCGTTTATTACATCTGAGAGATGGCAAGTCGTCGGCTTCAGCCCCCATGCCGCAAGTGCTGGGGTGTTCGGGATAAACTTGAGCGCTCTAGTTCCCATTTTTGGGTCCATCGAGGGAGGCGCTCAACACAGCGAACAAGGCAACCGGACTTATAGTGCTTGAACAATCTCACTTAGCCATAGAATTCTATAATTTTAAATTTCGGCGAAGACCCTAGTATTCGGAGGACCGAATTGGGGCGCTATCTACGCCTTCGTCGGACATAATCCGGAACTTCGCTCGAAGCGGCGTAGGTCTTTAAGGACCCGAAAGGACCTCTCGAACAGCGACCAGTCTCTCGCCTTATCATGACAGTCAGTTTTAGCTTTCTCCACTGAGGCATTAACCCGGCTCAACCGGGGCGCAATCGCAGTGGTTCTCCCAGTGCTACCTTAGCTGATAGAACGAAACGTAAGGTGCCAAACATGGGAGCCGGGCAAACCCAACTATTGACCCAAGACATGATTCTGAGCCGATTCATATAATGCTATAAGTTCGGGGTGCCGCACTTGTGAAAGTGTGCGGACTTTATCACACCATAATGCGGAGAACGTAATCCCCTGGTGTATTTGGCCGTACCAAAATGTAGGGATGCAACATGTAAGAAATGAACATATATATATAAGGTAATGCAATTATAGGCAAAAAGGTGCTGCACTTTATTCGAGAAGATACTCTATGAGTGTGGAATGATACAAATAATGCGGAAAGCAAGGGATTGGACGAATTAAAGGCGTCTCCCTCCAGGGGTAGGCCACGGAATGTTTGTATTTAACAAATTTAATGCTCGTGATGGAGACCACCTGAGTGTTCGTCTCGGCCTTTGTCCTTCCCTGGCTGTTGCATCATGAGTTCAGCAGGGTCGCCGCCGGACATAGTTCTGTATAAAAAAGAGAAAAATAAAAGAAAAAAGAGCGACACACTTGGGAGCCCCTGGTGTGGTCGAACCGCACTCTGGGTCTGTTGTGGTTGTGCCTTTCCCCCTATGCCCATGGTATCTCCAAGGCGTAATTATGTACGCGGAGAGCTTCTCTTACAATTTTGCGAGGGCTGGGGTTGAGGCCGCATTGCTACACGTGCTTGGAACGTGCCAGGTGGTCTTGGTTGATGTTGCTCCGGGCGCGTTTGGTCGTGTCTGGTCGTTTAGCGGCCGGACTTGAGAATTGCCCTAAAAGACTACTCTGTACTTCTGCCGCGAGAGCCGCTGTATGTTCCTCCGTTCGTAGGGAGCGTTCCGTGTTTCCATTGACCATGATGACTCCACAAGGGCCTGGCATCTTGAGCTTAAGGTATGCATAATGCGGCACCGCGTTGAATTTTGCTAACGCGGTTCGTCCAAGCAGACCGCTGCGGAACGGGACTATGTCGAAGACTAACTCCTCGCTTCGGAAATTATCCGGGGATCCGAAGACCACTTCCAGTGTAACTGAGCCTGTACAATTGGCCTCGACACCTGGTATGACGCCTTTGAAGGTTGTCTTTGTAGGTTTAATCCTTGAAGGGTTTATGCCCATCTTGCGCACTGTATCCTGATAAAGCAGGTTCAAGCTACTGCCGCCGTCCATCAGGACTCTCGTGAGGTGAAATCCATCAACGATTGGGTCTAAAACCAATGCGGCGAATCCGCCATGGCGGATACTGGTCGGATGGTCTCTTCGATCGAAAGTGATCGGGCAAGAGGACCATGGGTTGAATTTTGGGGCGACCGGCTCCATCGCGTATACGTCCCTTAGTGCACGCTTCCGCTCCCACTTGGGAATATGCGTTGCGTATATCATGTTTACCGTCCGAACTTGAGGGGGGAATCCCTTTTGTCCTCTGTTGTTCGGCGGCCGGGTCTCTTCCTCGTCATCGCTGTGTAGCCCCTTGTCACTGTTTTCGGCAATTAATTTGCCTGCCTGCTTGAAGACCCAACAATCTCTGTTGGTGTGGTTAGCTGGCTTTTCGGGGGTTCCATGTATTTGACAGGAGCGGTCGAGTATTCGGTCCAAATTGGACGGGCCCGGAGTGGTTCTTTTGAATGGCTTCTTCCGTTGACCGGGCTTGGAGCCTCGGAATCCGACATTGACTGCCGTATCCTCATTGCTGTCGCCGTTAATGCGGCGTTTTTTTTTGTTTCGACGCAACCTGCCATTGCGGTCCTTGGTATCCGGACTGCCAGCGTTTTTGCTGAGGTTGTTACTGCGAGCTAGCCAGCTATCCTCTCCCGCACAGAAGCGGGTCATGAGTGATGTGAGGGCTGCCATGGATTTCGGCTTCGCCTGTCCTAGGTGCCGGGCCAGCCACTCGTCGCGGATGTTATGTTTTAAGGCAGCGAGTGCCTCTGCATCCGGACAGTCGACAATTTGATTTTTCTTTGTTAAGAACCGTGTCCAGAATTGCCTTGCCGATTCGTCTGGCTGCTGGATTATGTGGCTGAGGTCATCTGCGTCCGGTGGTCGCACATACGTGCCCTGGAAGTTTTCGAGGAATGCGGCTTCCAGGCCCTCCCAGCATCCAATTGACTCTGCGGGCAGGCTGTTAAGCCAATGCCGGGCTGGTCCTTTGAGCTTGAGCGGGAGATATTTGATGGCGTGAAGATCGTCGGCACGGGCCATATGTATATGGAGAAGATAATCCTCAATCCAAACCGCGGGGTCTGTTGTGCCATCGTAGGATTCGATATTAACGGGTTTAAACCCTTCAGGGATTTGATGATCCATTACTTCGTCAGTGAAGCATAGTGGGTGTGCGGCGCCTCTGTATTGAGCAATATCGCGACGTAGATCGAGGGAGCATTATCTGCTGTGTTCGGCCCGGCCGGAGTAGTTATATCCGGCGCGATGGTATTCGTCGTGGGCCTTGGGGCGCCCACGTGATCCATAGATAGATCTGGATTTTCTTGCCTTGTCCTCCAATATATCCCGCAAGTACGGCGCGTTCCCCCGTGGCTTCATGCTTTTTGAGCGATGCCGGGGTATGGTTTTGGTGGAGGCCTTGCACGCCTCTCTGTCGCGGCCACGAGGTGACTGGTCTGCCGTATTGTGCGCTGGTGATGCAGGTTTGTGCACCTCCTCCTCTAATCGGGGGAGCAACTTGCATTTTGGGTAACTTTTGGAGGGGCGTTCGAGTTCATACTCTTCGGCCGCGAGGACCTCGCTCCATCTGTCGGCCAGTAGGTCTTGATTAGCTTGAAGCTGTTGTTGCTTTTTCTTTGGGTTGTTTGTCGTGGCCATTAGCCTCCGTCTGAAACGCTCTTGTTCGATGGGATCCTCAGGCACGACGAATTCGTCATCGTCGAGGCTTGCCTCGTCTCCGGAGGGAGGTAAGTAATTGTCATCCTCGGCCTCTTCGTCTGCCGCCCTCTCGTGAGGGATGGCTTCTGCCTCCTCCTGCGCTGGATCGTGCTGGAGGGAGTTGTCTTCGGCACTTTCTGGGGTGTTATTATCTCCTGTGCCGGAATCTCCATTCTTTCCGTGGCGGGATTTAGAGCGGCGCCGCTGAAGTCGGCACTTGGGCTGTTTCTTTAAGGAATCGGCCTCCGCTGCTTCTTCACCGTCCCCATCTTTTGGCGTGTCCACCATGTATATGTCGTATGACGAGGTGGTCTTCCAGTGTCCTGTAGGCGCTGGTTCTTGGTAGTCTCCGGCATCGTCGTCCATACCGTCGATGTCTTCGGAGTCGTAGTCGAGTACGTAGGTTAAATCGTCGACGGTGGCTACGAAGTGGGTGGTGGGTGAGCTCTGAATTTCTTCGTCGTCCGTGTCCCAACCATCCTGGCCGTAGTTCGGCCAGGGCTCTCCGGATAGCGATAGATGCTTCAGCGAATTTATGATATCGCCGAAGGGCGAGTGCTGAAAGATGTCCGCAGCGGTGAATTCCATGATCGGCGCCCAATCGGATTTGACTGGTAGGGGCGCAAGAGGTTCGGAGTCCGGCAGGGAGTCCGGCACCTCGGAGTCATGAGCTTTATGCGGGACAAGGTAAGTGTTCGCCTCCATCGCCGTAGGAGTTGCGGCTCCCGAGGCGGTGTCCAGCCATCCATCCTCGATCCGAGCGATCGGCTCTGAACTATGAGTCGGAGCGGACTCGTGTGCGGCTTCCAAGGTGCTTTCCGGCGGCAGAGTTAGGTCATGCCCCTCGTGACAGCGCGGCACGCTCGGCTGTGGCTCAGATCCATCGAAGATCAAGTCCCCGCGGATATCGGCCGTGAAGTTTAGGCTTCCAAACCTGACCTGACGGCCAGGGGCGTAGCTTTCGATCTGCTCCATATGGCCAAGCGAGTTGGCCCGCAGTGCGAAGCCGCCGAATACGAAGATCTGTCCGGGGAGAAAAGTCTCACCCAGGACTGCGTCGTTGTTGATTGAAGAGGCCATCAAGCCTATCGGTGACGACACAGAGGAACTCTCAATGAAAGCACCAATGTCGGTGTCAAAACCGGCGGATCTCGGGTAGGGGGTCCCGAACTGTGCGTCTAGGCGGATGGTAACAGGAGACAAGGGACACGATGTTTTACCCAGGTTCGGGCCCTCTTGATGGAGGTAAAACCCTACGTCCTGCTCGATTGATATTGATATTGTGGATGTTTACAAGAGTAGATCTACCACGAGATCAAGGAGGCTAAACCCTAGAAGCTAGCCTATGGTATGATTGTAAGGGTTGTTGATGATGTTATGTTGTCCTATGGACTAAAGCCATCCAGTTTATATAGACACCGGAGAGGGCTAGGGTTACATAGAGTCGGTTACAATGGTAGGAGATCTACATATCCGTATCGCCAAGCTTGCCTTCCACGCCAAGGAAAGTCCCATCCGGACACGGGGAGAAGTCTTCAATCTTGTATCTTCATAGTCTTGGAGTCCGGTCGATGATGATAGTCCGGCCAATGATAGTTCGGCTTATGATGGTAGTCCGGCTATCCGGATACCCCCTAATCCAGGACTCCCTCACCCCTTGTGTCCAGGTACGGGCAAGTTCTTCTGACGCGGCCGATGCCAAAACGCCAGTCTCCACTCTGGTTATAATGAGAAACCAGGGGATTATAGCAACAAGAGACAGTAAGAAAGGTTTACGTAGGGTCTTAGTCTGAAAAGAGTCCTTGCAACGGGTCCCTACTGCACGTCTGCGCCTGTGTCTCCGTTGTGCCGTATCCTGGACGGGTGTGCACGTCGTTCATCTGTAAAAAGAGAGGAACTTAGTTTGAAAAGAAATCGTGCAAGAAAGTGCACAAAAAATTGAAATATAAATTTAGAAAGCTGAGCCTGTGCTAGCTCATTATAGGTTATATACACAAACCCTTGTGAAGGGGTGTGCGGCTAGGTAGCCCCTAGCTTATTTATTCCATACCCATCCAGCCGTGTCTGGGGGCTTAGCCGTCCTTTTAATGAAATGATGCCACGTGGACCGGGCATTTTAAGTGTAAGATACGCGTAGTGTGGTATTGCGTTAAAGCGGACGAAAGCTTCACGTCCCAGTAGTGCTTGATAGTTACTTTTGAATGGGGCGACATGAAAGGTTAGCTTTTCTCATCGGAAGTTGTCAGGTGACCCGAACACAACTTCTAGTAATAATGAACCTCTGCACCTGGCGTAAGGGCCTGGCGCCACTCCTTTGAAGGAAGTGCGGCTATGTCGAATTGTAGTAGGTTCTTTCCCCAACTTGCGGATTGTGTCCGGATATAGCAGGTTTAAGTCACTGCCGCCGTCCATCAGAACTTGCGTAAATCACAGTCCGTCTATTATGGGGTCCAATATCAGAGCAGTCCATCCTGCGTTCCGGATACTTCTGGAATAATCCAGATGGTCAAAAGTGATTGGTTTTAACATCCAATCTCGGTGTTCCGCTGGGGTGGACCGTGCGACACTTGTCTTAGCGAGTGTCGTGTTGTATTTCCGTACTATCACATGAAGTGAGTTTACTGCTTTGACTTCTTGTGGGAAAGTCTTCTGACCTCCGGTGCTCTGCTGGTGGGGTACGTCATCGTCCTCGCTTGGCGCATCGAGCCCCTTGTGTTCGGTGTTGAGTCTGCCGGAACGTTTAAAAACCCAACAATTTCGGTTGGTATGGTTTGCAGGCCTTCCGGAGGTACTGTGGATTTGACATATCCGATCCAAAAATTTGTTTAAGTTGGATAGCTCGTCACTGTTGTTCTTTAGAGGCAGTGTTTTATTGTTTGGGCGCGAGCTTTTGAATCCGGCGTTGACCGCCGTGCTCTTTGGGCTTTTTTCTTTATTCCGACGCTGATCTTTCCTGCGCCGTGATTTTCCGTTTCCATCTCTGATCTCGGATGTACTCAGGTCGCTGGTGCTGTATCTTGCTAGCCAGCTGTCTTCTCCTGCGCAGAAGCGCGTCATGAGGCTTGTTAGTGCGGCCATTGTTCTAGGCTTCTCTTGGCCGAGGTGTCTGGAAAGCCATTCGTCTCGGACGTTATGTTTAAAAGCTGCTAAGGCTTCTGCGTCCGGACAGTCGACTATTTGGTTCTTTTTTGTAAGGAACCTGTTCCAGAATTTGCGCGCTGACTCTCCGGGCTGTTGAGTTATATGACTTAGATCGTCTACATCTCGAGGGTGGACATAAGTCCCTTGAAAATTTGCTCTAAACGCGCCCTCAAGCTCTTCCCAACTTCCAACAGTGTTTTCTGGGAGGCTTTTAAGCCAATGCCGAGCTGGCCCTTTGAGCTTGAGGGGTAGATATTTTATGGCGTGGAGATCATCTCCTCTAGCCATGTGTATGTGTAGTATGTAATCTTCTATCCAGACTCCGGGGTCTGTTGTTCCGTCGTATGCCTCTATGTTTATGGGTTTGAACCCTGCTGGAAATTCATGATCCAGCACCTCATCGGTGAAACATAGTGGGTGTGCGGCGCCCCTGTATTTGGGTGTGCCGCTGTCTTCAAACACTTGTCGTGTTGTGTTACTTCCTGGGGCCCTCTTTTTTGGCCCGTAGATGGACCTAGTTGGTCCGTCTATTTTCCCAGGATCATAAGTCAGCTTGTGTGCGGCGCCGTTTGTCGCTTTTGGCCTGTCATCTGGCCGTCTATCCGGCCAGGCGGCCTCTTTATTTTTTGATTGTGAGGGCTCTATGGCTTCCTCGTCAAATTCTGGCAGCAGCTTGCGCTTCGGGTAGCACTTTGTTTGATGGCCATTGCCATACTTGTCTGCGGTCTTGAGTACTTTGCTCCACTTCATTCTGAGTATGTCTTCCGCTGTTTTGAGCTTCCGTTTTTCCTTCTTCAAACTTCTTGCTGTGGCGACGAGCCTTTTGCGAAGGTTCTGATGCTCCGGTAGTGTGTCCGGTGTGAGGTTGTCCGGACTGTTGGCTGCTCCGGGAAGGGGCTGATTATCCGGTTCGTCCTGTTCGGACGGTTGCTTGGTTGCATGTTCGTCGTCCACTGGTTTGCCCTGCTCTATTGCTGGGTCGTTAGGAATGCTGCTTTGATTGAGGCGGGACTTAGGGCGGCGTTTACGTCGCCGTTTTGGTTGTTTATCGGCGGGATTATCCTTTGCCGCGTCCCGTTGTTCCTCGTTATCCCTTCCTTTTGGGGTGTCCACCATATATATGTCATGTGACGAGGTGGCCTTCCAGTGCCCTGTAGGCGCTGGTTCTTGATCATCTCCGGCATCGTCGTCCATACCGCCGATGTCTTGGGAGTCGTAGTTTAGCACGTCGGTTAGATCGTCGACAGTGGCTACGAAGTGGGTGGTGGGTGGGTTTTGAATTTCTTCGTCGTCCACATCCCAACCATCCTGGCCGTAGTCCGGCCAGGGCTCTCCGGATAGCGAGAGGTGCTTCAGCAAATTTAAGATGTCGCCGAAGGGTGAGTGCTGAAATATGTCCGCAGCGGTGAACTCCATGATCGGCGCCCGATCGGATTGATTGGCAGGGGCATAGGAGGTTTGGAGTCCGGCAGGGAGTCCGGCACCTCAGAGTCATGAGCTTTATGAGGAACAAGGTCAGTGCCCTGTAGGCGCAGAGTTAGGTTGTGCCCATCGTGACAGTGCGGCACGCTCGGCTGTGGCTCGGATCCATCGAAGATCAAGTCCCCGTGGATATCGGCCGTGAAGTTTAGGCTTCCAAACCTGACCAGGCGGCCAGGGGCGTAGCTTTTGATCTGCTCCAGATGGCCAAGTGAGTTGGCCCGCAGTGCGAAGCCGCCGAATACGAAGATCTATCCAGGGAGAAAAGTCTCACCTAGGACTGCGTCGTTGTTGATTGAAGAGGCCATCAAGCCTATCGGTGACGACACAGAGGAACTCTCAATGAAAGCACCAATGTCGGTGTCAAAACCGGCGGATCTCGGGTAGGGGGTCCCGAACTGTGAGTCTAGGCGGATGATAACAGGAGATGAGGGACACGATGTTTTACCCAGGTTCGGGCCCTCTTGATGGAGGTAAAACCCTACGTCCTGCTTGATTGATATTGATATTGTGAATGTTTACAAGAGTGGATCTACCACGAGATCAAGGAGGCTAAACCCTAGAAGCTAGCCTATGGTATGATTGTAATGGTTGTTGTTGTGTCCTACGGACTAAAGCCATCCGGTTTATATAGACACTGGAGAGGGCTAGGGTTACATAGAGTCGGTTACAATGGTAGGAGATCTACATATCCGTATCGCCAAGCTTGCCTTCCACGCCAAGGAAAGTCCCATCCGGACACGGGACGAAGTCTTCAATCTTGTATCTTCATAGTCTTGGAGTCCGGTCGATGATGATAGTCTGGCCGATGATAGTTCGGCCGATGATTGTAATCCGGCTATCCGGACACCCCCTAGTCCAGTACTCCCTCAAGTACCCCTTGACTATTCGTTCGGGCGCTGTTGGATTCCCGTCGGAGTCCACTTCAGTAACTTCCTCCTTGAGGGTGCGGAGCACGGTCGGGCGCCGGTCCTTCCGTTGCCTCTTCGGTTGGCTGCCATCTGTGCGTGCGCCGCCATCATCAGTGGTGGCATCCTCGGCGGCACCATCAGTGGTGGCATCAGTGGGGTCATCCTCGGCGGTACCATCAGTGGTCTCAGGATCGGTGGGGAAGGCGGCGTCCTCATACAAGTGAGGTTGTTCCTCCATCTCCTAGGACAGCTCCCAGAATGCCTTGCCTCCCGAACCCCCGGACTCATCGTTGTTGGCCATGTTTCTCTCTAAATAGGAACAAAGTTTGGTCAAAAAGTTGGTTATTGTCAAGGAACAAGATCATGGTCTCATCATTTAGGGTTTGTCGACACCGAGGCATCCTAAAAGCTAAGCTTTTATCATTGAGGGTTTTTCGACGCCGAGGCACCCTAAAAGCCTAAGCTTTCATCATTAGTCACAAGTACCCCATATGTCCTATTTTTAGCAAAGTCATGCTAAAATTCACAGAAAATTTCAGCATGACCTTTGCTGAAAATAGGACATATGGAGTACCCGAATTTGCTGGAACGGAAGTTAATCGACATTCCAGCAAACTCAAGGGCCTCTCGGGTGGACAAGGCAAAAAAGGCCTCCATCACAACATGGAAAATACATTGGCATGTGAAGAGGTGAAAAATATATGCATCTCCAAGCAGTATCATTCAACATTTTGGACAAACCACTACAAGCAATACTGGATCAGATACAAGAAGAATGTGAGAAAATGCAGACAAATACTAACAGATTGAGGTGTTTAACTTGTGGTGCTCTCTGTGCTATTAACATTTCAAGTCAAAACCTTTTCTGGTTAGTAAGTGTTTCTTGAGCATATGTATGTAGTAAGTGTTTCTGCTCTCAGTGTTTCAGAACACATATTTTTCTTCTTCATTAACTGTACTAGCAGTTTTTTTTCTTCTTCATTAACTGTATTAGCTATTTACTAGCAGTACTAGCACTTGGATCATATGCTAACACTACATTGATACATCATCATGCTGGGTAATATTAAACCCAAGCAACTTTATAATCAACCCAAGATACATCAACTACTGCACTGTCCTGCCTAATAAAAATAGTCTTGCCAGCATATAGTATATAAATCTGAATTTGTGTTTACAAGAAGAGTGCCCATTGCAATGTAAACCTGAGAACACAACTCACCTCAAGTGCAGGATATAGCAGACACCTACTTCTTCAGTCAAGTGCAGTAAAAGACCGTTTGCAGAACCTGTTTAGTCAGAGTTGAACATTAGAATCCATACTATGCTCTACTATTCTTGTAAAGGAACACCTGCTAGCTAGCTGCTGTCGAGTTGCCAACATTCGTCGTCAGTGAAAAAAAATGAAGAAGAAAAAAGGCATGCATGCACTGGTTTGCCAAAACAGAGCACTTTAGTCCTCTGTTTTTGCTAACTGCTACACATACCCCCAAGTGAACCACCACAACATCTAAAAGCTAACAATTGTTTTTGCTTATATAATCAGACTTTTTGTGATAAAAAAACCATAGAACAACTGCTCCAAATTTCTAAATAAACTGCCATTTCATTTTATTCAATAATGAACTGTACTCTTTATGGGTTTTTTAGTTAAATGCAGAAAATCCAAAGTTAATTCCGCCCACGTTATAGGTTCCAGAACTAAAAACTTGATGAGCTCGATGATTTGGATGCTGTTAACCACAATGACATGACTGAATTTATCGGGGACAAAAAACCAAACAACTGAAGATGCACAATTCACAAAAACAAAAAAAGCAAAAGAAAGGGTCTCTCTCAAACACCTACAACTGTAGTGTGTGTACTTTAGCCGGCAGCTCTCGAGATCTTCAGTACTGAAAATGCCTTACAGAACCTGCTTCACTTATAAACCCAACCGGAGATCTTCAGTACTAAGAAAGGTAAAAATGCCCCCGGCGCACTTAATTCTTGAATACATTGCTTAGAAAACATAGAGAGATTATCGTTTGCTGCCCTCAAGCATCGATTCGGAGTTTAACTATCATTGCAAAAAAATGATGGGTACCACTACCAGCAGAAAGGGCATGTCTGCAGAAACTTAGACACATTCATTGCAGACTTCTACGTACTGCAAATTAATTGATGACTGCTAAAATCAAAATTTAACTGCAATATATATAACATATCAACAGTATATTGATCTGTGAAAGACTGTAATCATATATAACAGCATCCAAATCATCGAGCTCATCAAGTTTTTAATTCTGGAACCTATAACGTGGGTACATGACTGAATCTGAATGTGACTGAATCTGAATGCGAGGGGGAGAGGGGGAGAGGAGGAGGGGGAG
>NC_041387.1:680007971-680048582 GCF_002162155.2 Triticum dicoccoides | reverse complement strand
CGGGTGGTGGTGGTGCTCCGGCGACGGTGGTGTGGACGGGGCGGCGTCCGGGCCACCGGCGACGAGGGCGGTGGGGCGATGGCGTCCAACGAGGTGGGGCGACAGGGAGAGCGGCACCGAGGAGACGAGGACGATGGGGCGGCGGCGTCGGGAGAGGAGAGGGCGGCGTCGCGGCGTCGGGGCGGAGACAAGGACGACGGCGCGGCGTCGCGGCGTCGGGGCGGCGTCGAGGCGGCGGGGCAGCGGCGTCGAGAGAGGAGAGGGGAAGGGGATCGAGGGCGAGGGCGAGGGAGAGAGAGGGGATAGCCTGGGAGGAAATATGGATGGGGGAGGCACAATACTAATGGCGCACCACCCCTCGGTGCGCCATAATTACATCCATACTAATGGCGCACCTCACCCTGGTGCGCCATTAGTATTTTTTTTTGATTTCTGCTCGAGCCAACAGGTTATCTTCCACCTGACCTGATCCACACCAAGTTCCCTCTACTAGCTCGACTGGTCAGCAGCAAGTTCTCACACCAGGAGGTCCTGGGTTCGATTCCCAGGCTCCACAAATTTTTTTATGCATTTAAAATGTTGTTTGATACTTATTTGTGTTTAAATATCTTCAAAATTGTTTAAATCATAACAGTAATATTTTTTTATAAGACAGTAATAATTTTTTAAAAAATATCATCAAACAGTTACGCCGGTGGAGCGGGGGAGGGTGCACGGGGTGCGGGGGGTCGGCTGCGGCGGTTGAGTAGGGGAATCGAGGGTGCGGGCCGGTGGACCGGGGGGTGCTCGGCGGCGGCGGCCGGTGGACCGTGGGGTGCTCGGCGGCGAGGGGGACCGGATCTGGCGAGGTGGGATAGCGATCGAGATGGAGGGGGATCGAGATCGAGTGTCCATGAAATTTAAAAATATTCATGATAGTTCAAAAAGTGCCCATGAAATACAATCAAGAAATGAAGGCTACGATTTAAATACAATCGATCTTAGCTAGCTATCTGTTCACAATCTTCTTGCCCTTCTTTTTGGCAAATGGAGTTCTTCTGTGGAACAGACGTCCTTTAGGTAGGGTGGTCCTTGTCGGTGTCAAAACCGGCGGATCTCGGGTAGGGGGTCCCGAACTGTGCGTCTAGGCGGATGGTAACAGGAGACAAGGGACACGATGTTTTACCCAGGTTCGGGCCCTCTTGATGGAGGTAAAATCCTACGTCCTGCTCGATTGATATTGATATTGTGGATGTTTACAAGAGTAGATCTACCATGAGATCAAGGAGGCTAAACCCTAGAAGCTAGCCTATGGTATGATTGTAAGGGTTGTTGATGATGTGATGTTGTCCTACGGACTAAAGCCATCCGGTTTATATAGACATCGGAGAGGGCTAGGGTTACATAGAGTCGGTTACAATGGTAGGAGATTTACATATCCGTATCGCCAAGCTTGCCTTCCACGCCAAGGAAAGTCCCATCCGGACACGGGAAGAAGTCTTCAATCTTGTATCTTCATAGTCTTGGAGTCCGGTCGATGATGATAGTCTGGCAAATGATAGTTCGGCTTATGGTGGTAGTCCGGCTATCCGGACACCCCCTAATCAAGGACTCCCTCAGTAGCCCCTGAACCAGGCTTCAATGACGATAAGTCTGGCGTGTATATTGCTTGGCATTGCAAGGCGGGTTCCTCCTCCAAATGATAGAAGATTGTGAACACCAGGATAGTGTCCGGCTCTGCAAAATAAATTCCACATTCCACCGTAGAGAGAATAATAATATATACACAAGTTCAATCTGCTGACGTTTTCTGTGGCACGACGTCACGCCACTACCAAGCCATTACTTGAATCGTTTTTTACTTTACCACCTCAGCGCATTTAGCGAGGCGGTTTCCTTGGCACGTCTTGTCAAAGCAGAGATCGTGTTTTCCCCTTAATCCGGGATTCTCATCAATACGGGCTTGGGTAACCCAACCGCGCCATTGATGGTGACGCTTGGGAGATAAGCGAGTTTTACTAGGCCGGTGGGGGATGCGTTAGACTTCGCCCGCCCATATAAGGGATAAGGATTCACCTTCTCACCTACGCCTTCTTCCTCCTTTGCTTATCCATCTCCGCGCACTCAAGCTCCAGCGCCCAAGTTCGCGCATCTCGTCACAACCTTCTTCGACCATGTCCGGAGCGAGAGGTAAATGGTTGGCCTCCACCGTTAAGGAGGAACACATCGCCAAACTGCGCGGCGCCGGATACCTCTCCAGCGACATCGCGCACCGGCTGCCCGACGAGGGGCAGCTCATCCCCACCCCCAGGCCCATGAGAGGGTCGTCTTTCTTCCCCACTTCCTCCGCGGACTGGGCTTTCCACTACATCCCTTTGTCCGGGGGCTCATGTTCTACTACGGCCTGGATTTCCATGATCTGGCGCCGAACTTCATCCTCAACATCTCGGCGTTTATCGTCGTGTGTGAGGCCTTCCTCTGCATCCAGCCCCACTTCGGCTTGTGGCTCAAGACCTTCA
This sequence comes from Triticum dicoccoides, assembly GCF_002162155.2. Lineage (NCBI taxonomy): Eukaryota > Viridiplantae > Streptophyta > Magnoliopsida > Poales > Poaceae > Triticum > Triticum dicoccoides. The sequence goes on along the minus strand of NC_041387.1, from coordinate 680,046,084 downwards.
ATGTCAAGCCGAAGGTAGTGAAGGGCACTCAAGCGGAGTGCGGAGGCGCCATGTTGGGCAAGATGCCCAATGTCCTTTGGTTCGAAGGGGCCTTCGTGGAATCCGTCAAGGGGTGGCAATCGGGGTGGTTCTATATCACCGAACCGCGTGACCCTACATGGGCGGCGACCCCCGAGTTTAGATCTGGTACCCCCACGCAACTCACCTCCTGGAAAGAGAAGGGCTTGATGTGGGGTAGTTCGAAGGAGCTGACGGGACTCCAAGCCTGTGTGAAGAAGCTGGTGAAGAAGCTCAGGCTGATTAACGTGGTTCAGGTCATGCTCGTCCGCCGGATTCTCCCATGCCAAGAGCGGGCATTCAACCTATGGGAGTTTGATCCGGAACAGCACCAGGCGCTGAGCAAGCTCTTCGACACGACGTACGAAGGCGCCTGGAAGGTGCTGTTCAAGGGCGCCGAAGCCCCCGCATCCGCGACTGAAGATCGCGGATTTCACTCGCAGCGCCAGGCCGATGAGGTAAGTGATTCTACCCCTTTACGGGACACTTGTTTTTCATAGTTTGACTCTATGCGGGTTTTAATTTCCCCTTTTCCTTTGACAGGACTGGATGAGGAAGGCGGAGCAGATTACCTGTCCGGCTCCTATGCTAGAAAATCCAGTAGACGCTCGTCTAGCGAGGCTGCTGGTTCCGGCACCGCACGTGGTGCCGGAGAAGAAGGCCAAGAAGGAGGCCACGGGTGCTCGAAAGAGTACCCGTTTTCAGGTGTCCGACGACTCCAGGGCGGACTCCTCCCCCGAAAACGAGGAGGAGGAAGAGGACTCTCTCCCAGAGGAGGGAGAGAGGAAGAGGAAGGCTTACCCAACAGGGGAGGCCGAAGGGTCCAAGAGGGGAAGGACTATTCCCCCGGACAGCTCCGCCAACTTCAACGTTGGTGAGGAAGAATGGCCTTCAAGGGCCAGGCCTCCGGTGAGATCGTAAGTATCCGGATTCCTGAATGATTTATAATTTCTTTTTCTGCGTCACATAGTGTCATTCTGATGCCGCATGCTGCCTGTAGTCCGGCCAGCGATGATCTCCCCGCTTCATCGAGTGGGTCGTTGGCTCCGTCGGATGTAGACTCCATCCCGACCGCCTCCACCCCTCGTGACGCCGAGGACGCCGAGGTGGGATCCCAAGAAGGGACCCATCGGGGGGAGGCTCCGGAGGCGCCACAAGGTTTTTTCCCGGACTTTGCGCCGGACTCCACATCAGAACCCGCAGTGGTTCCGGAGTCCGGCCGGCAGCCCCTTCGAACGAAGGGCAAGACCGTGACGCCGGCGGCTTCCGTCCAACCGGAGGCGCCGAGCAATTTGTTGGAGGCGCTGCAGAGCGCTTCCATCGAGGAAGAACACCGCACTATTATGAGTGCGGTGATTCAGAAGGTGCAGCTCGCCAAGAGCGGGCTGACCGAAGCCTGCAGTAGCCTTCTATCAGGCTTTGAGGTAAGAAGTTTAAAAATATGCAATGTAATACCGCATAGACAGTAGCCCCTGATGCTCGGTTCGGTGTTCGGAAAGAAAAGCCGGACTGAGGATCTAAAAAAAGAAGATATACGCAGGGTTGCTAAAAAATTATGTCAATATGGGTTGCAGGCTGCGCTGCTGACCTCTGCCGCACTGACTGCGGAGGTCGGTGCATTGAAGCAGGAGCTCGAGCGGTCCGATCAAGAGCTCGGCCGCGCCAGCAAGCAGCTCCAGGACAAAGAAGGTGAGTAACACCACTTTGAACTTGTACCTTACAGAAAAGGATTTAGGTTGCAACAAAAAATAACAAGGATAACATGGGTACTGCAGGGGCCACGAATGAGGTGGCGACCCTGAAGGAGGCCGTGTCCGCGGCCGAATGCAATGCGGCCACGGAACGGGCAGAGCGAGAAAAGCAAGAGGCGCGGGTGGCGGTGGTTCAGCAAGAGCTCCAGGCTCTCATGGAAAAGCATGAGAGTTTGGAGCATGACTCGAAGACTCGAGAGTCCGAGCTTGCCTCGGCTCTCGAAAGTGCCAAAACTGCCAAGGCCGATGCCTATAAGTTGTTGGGGAACGTAGTAATTTCAAAAAAATTCCTACGCACACGCAAGATCATGGTGATGGCATAGCAACGAGAGGGGAGAGTATTGTCCACGTACCCTCGTAGACCGTAAGCGGAAGCGTTATGACAACGCGGTTGATGTAGTCGTACGTCTTCACGATCCGACCGATCCAAGCACCGAACGTACGGCACCTCCAAGTTCAGCACACGTTCAGCTCGATGACGATCCCCGGACTCCGATCCAGCAAAGTGTCGGGGATGAGTTCTGTCAGCACGACGGCGTGGTGACGATGATGATGCTCCACCGGCGCAGGGCTTCGCCTAAACTCTGCAACGATATGACCGAGGTGGAATATGGTGGAAGGGGGCAACGCACATGGCTAAGGATAGATCCATAGATCAACTTGTGTGTTCTGGGGTGCCCCCTTGCCCCCGTATATAAAGGAGGGAGGGGGAGGTGCGGCCGGTCCCCATGGGGTGTGCCTGGAGGAGTCCTACTCCCACCGGGAGTAGGACTTCCCCCTTCTTGCCTTGTTGGAGAAGGAAAGGGGGGAGGGGAAAGAGGAAGGGGGGCGCCGCCCCCCCCTCTCCTTGTCCTATTCGGACTAGGGGGGGAGGGGGCACGCGTCCTGCCCTGGCCGGCCCTCCTCTTCTCCCTCATGGCCCACTAAGGCCCAAAATCCCCCGGGATGGTTCCGGTAACCCCCCGGTGTTCCGGTAAAATCCCGATTTCACCCGGAACCATTCCAACATCCAAATATAGGCTTCCAATATATCAATCTTTATGTGTCAACCATTTCGAGACTCCTCATCATGTCCGTGATCACATCCGGGACTCCGAACAAACTTTGGTACATCAAAACTTATAAACTCATAATAAAACTGTCATCGTAACGTTAAGCGTGCGGACCCTACGGGTTCGAGAACTATGTAGACATGACCTAGAACTATTCTCGGTAGATAACCAATAGCGGAACCTGGATGCCCATATTGGTTCCAACATATTCTGCGAAGATCTTTATCGGTCAAATCGCATAACGACATACGTTGTTCCCTTTGTCATCGGTATGATACTTGCCCGAGATTCGATCGTCGGTATCCAATACCTAGTTCAATCTCGTTACCAGCAAGTCTCTTTACTCGTTCCGTAATACATCATCTCGTAACTAACTTATTAGTTGCAATGCTTGCAAGGCTTTATGTGATGTGTATTACCGAGAGGGCCCAGAGATACCTCTCCAACAATCGGAGTGACAAAACCTAATCTCGAAATACGCCAACCCAACATGTACCTTTGGAGACACCTGTAGTACTCCTTTATAATCACCCAGTTACGTTGTGACGTTTGGTAGCACCCAAAGTGTTCCTCCGGTAAACGGGAGTTGCATAATCTCATAGTTACAGGAACATGTATAAGTCATGAAGAAAGCAATAGCAATATACTAAACGATCAAGTGCTAGGCTAACGGAATGGGTCATGTCAATCACATCATTCTCCTAATGATGTGATCCCATTAATCAAATAACAACACATGTCTGTGGTTAGGAAACATAACCTTCTTTGATTAATGAGTTAGTCAAGTAGAGGCATACTAGTGACTATATGTTTGTCTATGTATTCACACATGTATCATGTTTCCGGTTAATACAATTCTAGCATGAATAATAAACATTTATCATGATATGAGGAAATAAATAATAACTTTATTATTGCCTCTAGGGCATATTTCCTTCAGTCTCCCACTTGCACTAGAGTCAATAATCTAGATTACACAGTAATGATTCTAACACCCATGGAGTCTTGGTGCTGATCATGTTTTGCTCGTGGAAGAGGCTTAGTCAATGGGTCTGCAACATTCAGATCCGTATGTATCTTGCAAATATCTATGTCTCCCACCTGGACTTGGTCCCGGATGGAATTGAAGCATCTCTTGATATGCTTGGTCCTCTTGTGAAATCTGGATTCCTTTGCCAAGGCAATTGCACTAGTATTGTCCCAGAAGATCTTCATTGGTCCCGATGCACTAGGTATGACACCTAGATCGGAAATGAACTCTTTCATCCAGACTCCTTCATTTACTGCTTCCGAAGCAGCTATGTACTCCGCTTCACATGTAGATCCCGCCACGACGCTTTGTTTAGAACTGCACCAACTGACAGCTCCACCGTTTAATAAAAACACGTATCCAGTTTGCGATTTAGAATCGTCCGGATCAGTGTCAAAGCTTGCATCGACGTAACCATTTACGACTAGCTCTTTGTCACCCCCATATATGAGAAACATATCCTTAGTCCTTTTCAGGTATTTCAGGATGTTCTTGACCGCTGTCCAGTGATCCACTCCTGGATTACTTTGGTACCTTCCTGCTAAGCTTATTGCTAAGCATACGTCAGGTCTGGTACACAACATTGCATACATGATAGAGCCTATGGCTGAAGCATAGGGAACATCTTTCATTTTCTCTTTATCTTCTGCTGTGGTCGGGCATTGAGTCTGACTCAATTTCACACCTTGTAACACAGGTAAAAATCCTTTCTTTGCCTGATCCATTTTGAACTTTTTCAAAACTTTATCAAGGTATGTGCTTTGTGAAAGTCCAATTAAGCGTCTTGATCTATCTCTATAGATCTTGATGCCCAATATGTAAGCAGCTTCATCGAGGTCTTTCATTGAAAAACTTTTATTCAAGTATCCTTTTTATGCTATCCAGAAATTCTATATCATTTCCAATCAATAATATGTCGTCCAGATATAATATCAGAAATGCTACAGAGCTCCCACTCACTTTCTTGTAAATACAGGCTTCTCCAAAAGTCTGTATAAAACCATATGCTTTGATCACACTATCAAAGCGTTTATTCCAACTCCGAGAGGCTTGCACCAGACCATAAATTGATCGCTGGAGCTTGCACACTTTGTTATCACCTTCTGGATCAACAAAACCTTCTGGTTGCATCATATACAACTCTTCTTCTAGAAATCCATTCAAGAATGCAGTTTTTACATCCATTTGCCAAATTTCATAATCATAAAATGCAGCAATTGCTAACATGATTCGGACAGACTTAAGCATCGCCACGGGTGAGAAAGTCTCATCATAGTCAACCCCTTGAACTTGTCGAAAACCTTTCGCAACAAGTCGAGCTTTATAGACAGTTACATTACCATCAGCGTCAGTCTTCTTCTTAAAGATCCATTTATTCTCAATGGCTTGCCGATCATCGGGCAAGTCAACCAAAGTCCATACTTTGTTCTCATACATGGATCCCATCTCAGATTTCATGGCTTCCAGCCATTTTGCGGAATCTGGGCGCACCATCGCTTCTTCATAGTTTGTAGGTTCACCATGGTCAAGTAACATGACTTCCAGAATAGGATTACAGTACCACTCTGGTGCGGATCTTACTCTAGTTGACCTACGCAGTTCAGTAGAAACTTGATCTGAAGTTTCATGATCATCATCATTAACTTCCTCACTAATTGGTGTAGGTGTCACAGGAATGATTTCTGTGATGAACCATTTTCCAATAATGGAGCTGGTACTGTTACCTCATCAAGTTCTACTTTTCTCCCACTCACTTCTTTCGAGAGAAACTCCTTCTCTAGAAAGGATCCATTCTTAGCAACGAATGTCTTGCCTTCGGATCTATGATAGAAGGTGTACCCAACTGTTTCCTTTGGGTATCCTATGAAGACACATTTTTCCGATTTGGGTTCAAGCTTATCAGGTTGATGTTTTTTCACATAAGCATCGCAGCCCCAAACTTTCAGAAAAGACAACTTTGGTTTCTTGCCAAACCATAGTTCATAAGGAGTCGTCTTAACGGATTTTGATGGTGCCCTATTTAACGTGAATGCGGCCGTCTCTAAAGCATAACCCCAAAACGATAGCGGTAAATCGGTAAGAGACATCATAGATCGCACCATATCTAGTAAAGTACGATTACGACGTTCGGACACACCATTACGCTGTGGTGTTCCAGGTGGCGTTAGTTGCGAAACTATTCCGCAATTTTTAAAATGTAGACCAAACTCGTAACTCAAATATTCTCCTCCACGATCAGGTCGTAGAAATTTTATTTTGTTGTTACGATGATTTTCAACTTCAGTCTGAAATTCTTTGAACTTTTCAAATGTTTCAGATTTATGCTTCATTAAGAAGATATACCCATATCTACTTAAATCATCTGTGAAGGTGAGAAAATAACGATATCCGCCACGAGCTTCAACATTCATCGGACCACATACATCTGTATGTATGATTTCCAACAAATCTGTTGCTCTCTCCATAGAACCGGAGAACGGTGTTTTAGTCATCTTGCCTATGAGGCACGGTTCACAAGTACCAAGTGATTCATAATCAAGTGATTCCAATAGTCCATCGGTATGGAGTTTCTTCATGCGCTTTACACCGATATGACCTAAACGGCAGTGCCACAAATAAGTTGCACTATCATTATTAACTCTTTATCTTTTGGCTTCGACATTATGAATATGTGTATTACTACTATCGAGATTTAATAGAAATAGACCACTCTTCAAGGGTGCATGACCATAAAAGATATTACTCATATAAATAGAACAACCATTATTCTCTGATTTAAATGAATAATGGTGCCGCATCAAACAAGATCCAGATATAATGTTCATGCTCAACGCTGGCACCAAATAACAATTATTTAGGTCTAAAACTAATCCCGAAGGTAGATGTAGAGGTAGCGTGCCGACCGCGATCACATCGACTTTGGAACCGTTTCCCACGCGCATCGTCACCTCGTCCTTTGCCAGTGCTCGCTTATTCCGTATTCCCTATTTTGAGTTACAAATATTAACAACAGAACCAGTATCAAATACCCAGGTGCTACTACGAGCTCTGGTAAGGTACACTTCAACAACATGTATATCACATATACCTTTGTTCACTTTGCCATCCTTCTTATCCGCCAAATACTTGGGGCAGTTCCGCTTCCAGTGACCAGTTTGCTTGCAGTAGAAACACTCAGTTTCAGGCTTAGGTCCAGACTTGGGTTTCTTCTCTTGAGCAGCAACTTTCTTGCTGTTCTTTTTGAAGTTCCCCTTCTTCTTCCCTTTGCCCTTTTTCTTGAAACTAGTGGTCTTGTTGACCATCAACACTTGATGCTCTTTCTTGATTTCTACCTCCGCAGCTTTTAGCATTGCGAAGAGCTCGGGAATTGTTTTGTTCATCCCTTGCATATTATAGTTCATCACGAAGCTCTTGTAGCTTGGTGGCAGTGATTGGAGAATTCTGTCAATGACACTATCATCCGGAAGATTAACTCCGAGTTGAATGAAGTGATTATTATACCCAGACATTTTGAGTATGTGCTCACTGACAGAACTATTCTCCTCCATCTTGCATCTATAGAACTTATTGGAGACTTCATATCTCTCAATCCGGGCATTTGCTTGAAATATTAACTTCAACTCTTGGAACATCTCATATGCTCCATGACGTTCAAAACGTCGTTGAAGACCCGGTTCTAAGCCGTAAAGCATGGCACACTGAACTATAGAGTAGTCATCAGCTTTGCTCTGCCAGACGTTCACAACTTCTGGCGTTGCTCCTGCAGCAGGCCTGGCACCCAGCGGTGCTTCCAGGACGTAATTCTTCTATGCAGCAATGAGGATAATCCTCAAGTTACGGACGCAGTCCGTGTAATTGCTACCATCATCTTTCAACTTTGCTTTCTCAAGGAACGCATTAAAATTCAACGGAACAACAGCACGAGCCATCTATCTACAGTAAACATAGACAAGCAAAATACTATCAGGTACTAAGTTCATGATAAATTTAAGTTCAATTAATCCTATTACTTAAGAACTCCCACTTAGATAGACATCTCTCTAGTTATCTAAGTGATTACGTGATCCAAATCAACTAAACCATAACCGATCATCACGTGAGATGGAGTAGTTTTCAATGGTGAACATCACTATGTTGATCATATCTACTATATGATTCACGCTCGACCTTTCGGTCTCCGTGTTCCGAGGCCATATCTGCATGTGCTAGGCTCGTCAAGTTTAACCTGAGTATTCTACATGTGCAAAACTGGCTTGCACCCGTTGTAGATGGACGTAGAGCTTATCACACCCGATCATCACATGGTGTCTGGGCACGACGAACTTTGGCAACGGTGCATACTCAGGGAGAATACGTCTTGATAATTTTTAGTGAGAGATCATCTTAAAATGCTAGCGTCAATCAAAGCAAGATAAGATGCATAAAGGATAAACATCACATGCAATCAATATAAGTGATATGATATGGCGATCATCATCTTGTGCTTGTGATCTCCATCTCCGAAGCACCGTCGTGATCACCATCGTCACCGGCGCGACACCTTGATCTCCATCGTAGCATCGTTGTCGTCTCGCCAACTATTGCTTCTACGACTATCGCTACCGCTTAGTGATAAAGTAAAGCAATTACATGGCTTTTGCATTTCATACAATAAAGAGACAACCATATGGCTCCTGCCAGTTGCCGATAACTCGGTTACAAAACATGATCATCTCATACAATAAAATATAGCATCACGTCTTGACCATATCACATCACAACATGCCCTGCAAAAACAAGTTAGACGTCCTCTACTTTGTTGTTGCAATTTTTACGTGGCTGCTACGGGCTGAGCAAGAACCGTTCTTACCTACGCATCAAAACCACAACGATAGTTTGTCAAGTTGGTGTTGTTTTAACCTTCGCAAGGACCAGGCATAGCCACACTCGGTTCAACTAAAGTGAGAGAGACAGACACCCGCCAGTCACCTTTAAGCAACGAGTGCTCGCAGCGGTGAAACCAGTCTCGCGTAAGCGTACGCCTAATGTCGGTCCGGGACGCTTCATCTCACAATACCGCTGAACCAAAGTATGACATGCTGGTAAGCAGTATGACTTATATCGCCAACAACTCACTTGTGTTCTACTCGTGCATATAACATCAACGCATAAAACCAGGCTCGGATGCCACTGTTGGGGAATGTAGTAATTTCAAAAAAATTCCTACGCACACGCAAGATCATGGTGATGGCATAGCAATGAGAGGGGAGAGTATTGTCCACGTACCCTCGTAGACCGTAAGAGGAAGCGTTATGACAACGCGGTTGATGTAGTCGTACGTCTTCACGATACGACCGATCCAAGCACCGAACGTACGGCACCTCCGAGTTCAGCACACGTTCAGCTCGATGATGATCCCCGGACTCCGATCCAGCAAAGTGTCGGGGATGAGTTCTGTCAGCACGACGGGGTGGTGACGATGATGATGCTCCACCGGCGCCGGGCTTCGCCTAAACTCTGCGACGATATGACCGAGGTGGAATATGGTGGAAGGGGGCACCACACACGGCTAAGGATAGATCCGTAGATCAACTTGTGTGTTCTATGGTGCCCCCTTGCCCCCGTATATAAAGGAGGGAGGGGGAGGTGCGGCCGGCCCCCATGGGGTGCGCCTAGAGGAGTCCTACTCCCACCGGGAGTAGGACTTCCCCCTTCTTGCCTTGTTGGAGAAGGAAAGGGGGGAGGGGAAAGAGGAAGGGGGCGCCCCCCCCCCCTCTCCTTGTCCTATTCGGACTAGGGGGGAGGGGCACGCGGCCTGCCCTGGCCGGCCCTCCTCTTCTCCCTCATGGCCCACTAAGGCCCAATATCCCCCGGGAGGGTTCCGGTAACCCCCCGGTGTTCCGGTAAAATCCCGATTTCACCCGGAACCATTCCGACATCCAAATATAGGCTTCCAATATATCAATCTTTATGTCTCGACCATTTCAAGACTCCTCGTCATGTCCGTGATCACATCCGGGACTCCGAACAAACTTCAGTACATCAAAACTTATAAACTCATAATAAAACTGTCATCGTAACGTTAAGCGTGCGGACCCTACGGGTTCGAGAACTATGTAGACATGACCTAGAACTATTCTCGGTCAATAAACAATAGCGGAACCTGGATGCCCATATTGGTTCCTACATATTCTACGAAGAACTTTATCGGTCAAACCGCATAATGACATACGTTGTTCCCTTTGTCATCGGTATGTTACTTGCCCGAGATTCGATCGTCGGTATCCAATACCTAGTTCAATCTCGTTACCGGCAAGTCTCTTTACTCGTTCCGTAATACATCATCTCGTAACTAACTTATTAGTTGCAATGCTTGCAAGGCTTTATGTGATGTGTATTACCGAGAGGGCCCAGAGATACCTCTCCGACAATCGGAGTGACAAAACCTAATCTCGAAATACGCCAACCCAACATGTACCTTTGGAGAAACCTGTAGTACTCCTTTATAATCACCCAGTTACGTTGTGACGTTTGGTAGCACCCAAAGTGTTCCTCCGGTAAACGGGAGTTGCATAATCTCATAGTTACAGGAACATGTATAAGTCATGAAGAAACAATAGCAATATACTAAACGATCAAGTGCTAGGCTAACGGAAGGGGTCATGTCAATCACATCATTCTCCTAATGATGTGATCCCATTAATCAAATAATAACACATGGGTATGGTTAGGAAACATAACCATCTTTGATTAATGAGCTAGTCAAGTAGAGGCATACTAGTGACTATATGTTTGTCTATGTATTCACACATGTATCATGTTTCCGGTTAATACAATTCTAGCATGAATAATAAACATTTATCATGATATGAGGAAATAAATAATAACTTTATTATTGCCTCTAGGGCATATTTCCTTCATAAGTCCCTTCAGGAGATTGAGTTGATGAAGAAGATAGCGGCGGGTAAGGCATTTTTTATGCAAAGCAAGCATGTGAATGTAAATTACGTGTTACTTACCCGAATTCGGAGCTCTCCAGGGGCGTTTGCAGATCTGCCTCGCAGCGTGTCTGATGCTGCCGCATTCTACCGAGCCGAGGAGGGGAGCTCAACAGAGAAGGTCTTCTGGTCTCAGTATGCTGAGACCGGCCATCCGGTGCCCCCTAGCGACCAGCTGAAGCAGCTGGTCGAGCTTCACAAGGTGGCCGAGCAGGCCATGAAGGGCCTCATAGTCCGGCTGTGGCCTGGAGAGGCCATGCCTGGGAGCTACTTCGGCCTCGTGCGACGGCTGGTGGATGCGTGCCCCTGGGTGGACGTTATCAAGTGCTCCGCCTGTATTGAAGGTGCTCGTCGGGCCCTTGCCCGCGCAAAGGTGCATTGGGGCAAGCTGGATGCGGAGAAGCTAATCACTGACGCGCCACCAGCGGGCAAGGAACATCGTACGCCCGAAATCTACTATAAGGCTGTCCTGAAGGGTGCCCGCAAGATTGCGGATGAGTGCCCCAGGGATGTAATTTTTGAGTAAATTCGCAATGTGTTATCCTGTGCGCTGAAAACTTTGTTCATATGCGCTAAGCAACGCTTGTTAATTTAAAATATTACCTTCTGTGCGGCCGTTTATTAAATCTGAGAGATGGCAAGTCGTCGGCTTCAGCCCCCATGCCACGAGTGCTGGGGTGTTCGGGATAAACTTGAGCACTCTTGTTCCCATTTTTGGGTCCATCTAGGGAGGCACTCAACACAACGAACTAGGCAACCGGACTTATAGTGCTTGAACACTCTCACTTAGCCATAGAATTCTATAATTTTAAATTTCGGTGAAGCCCCTAGTATTCGGAGGACCGAATTGGGGCGCTATCCACGCCTTCGTCGGACATAATCCGGAACTTCGCTCGAAGTGGCGTAGGTCTTTAAGGACCCGAAAGGACCTCTCGAACAGCGACCAGTCTCTCGCCTTGTCATGACAGTCAGTTTTAGCTTTCTCCACTGAGGCGTTAACTCGGCTCAACCGGGGCGCAATCGCAGTGGTTCTACCAGTGCTACCTTAGCTGATAGAACGGAACGTAAGGTGCCAAACATGGGAGCCGGGCAAACCCAACTATTGACCCAAGACATGATTCGGAGCCGATTCATATAATGCTATAAGTTCGGGGTGCCGCACTTGTGAAAGTGTGCGGACTTTATCACACCATAATGCGGAGAACAGAAGCCCCTGGTGTATTTGGCCGTACCAAAATGTATGGGTGCAACATGTCGTAAATGAACATATATATATATATATATAAAGTAATGCAATTATGGGCAAAAAGTGCTGCATTTTATTCGAGAAGATATGCTATGAGTGCGGAATGATACAAATAGTGCGGAAAGCGAGGGATTTGGACGAATTAACAGCGTCTCCCTCCAGGGGTAGGCCGCGGAATGTTGTATTTAACAAATTTAATGCTCGTGATGGAGACCACCTGAGTGTTCGTCGCGGCCTTTGTCGTTCCCTGGCTATTGCATCATGAGTTCGGCAGGTTCGCCGCCGGACATAGTTCTGTTTAAAAAAGAGAAAAATAAAAGAAAAAAGGGCGACACACTTGGGAGCCCCTGGTGTGGTCGAACCGCACTCTGGGTCTCTTGTGGTAGTGCCTTTCCCCCTATGCCCATGGTATCTCCAAGGCGTAATTATGTACGCGGAGAGCTTCTCTTACAATTTGGCGAGGGCTGGGGTTGAGGCCGCATTGCTACGCGTGCTCGGAACGTGCCAGGTGGTCTTGGTTGATGTTGCTCCGGGCGCGTTTGGTCGTATCCGGTCATTTAGCGGCCGGACTCGAGAATTGCCTTAAAAGGCTGCTTTGTACTTCTGCCGGGACAGCTGCTGTATGTTCCTCCGTTCGGAGGGAGCGTTCCGTGTTTCCATTGACCGTGATGACTCCACGAGGGCCTGGCATCTTGAGCTTAAGGTATGCATAATGCGGCACCACGTTGAATCTTGCGAATGCAGTTCGTCCGAGCAGAGCGTGATAGCCGCTGCGGAACGGGACTATGTCGAAGATTAACTCCTCACTTCGGAAATTATCCGGGGATCCGAAGACCACTTCCAGTGTAACTGAGCCTGTACAATTGGCCTCGACACCTGGTATGACACCTTTGAAGGTTGTATTTGTAGGTTTAATCCTTGAAGGGCCTATGCCCATCTTGCGCACTGTATCCTGATAAAGCAGGTTCAGGCTACTGCCGCCGTCCATCAGGACTCTCGCGAGGTGAAATCCATCGACGATTGGGTCTAAAACCAATGCGGCGAATCCGCCATGGCGGATACTGGTCGGATGGTCTCTTCGATCGAAAGTGATCGGGCAAGAGGACCATGGGTTGAATTTTGGGGCAACTGGCTCCATCGCGTATACGTCCCTTAGTGCATGCTTCCGCTCCCTCTTGGGAATGTGCGTTGCGTATATCATGTTTACCGTCCGAACTTGAGGGGGGAATCCCTTTTGTCCTCTGTTGTTCGGCGGCCGGGTCTCTTCCTCGTCATCGCTGTGTAGCCCCTTGTCACTGTTTTCGGCAATTAATTTGCCTGCCTGCTTGAAGACCCAACAATCTCTGCTGGTGTGGTTAGCTGGCTTTTCGGGGGTTCCATGTATTTGACAGGAGCGGTCGAGTATTCGGTCCAAATTGGACGGGCCCGGAGTGGTTCTTTTGAATGGCTTCTTCCGTTGACCGGGTTTAGAGCCTCGGAATCCGGCGTTGACTACCGTATCCTCATTGCTGTCACCGTTAATGAGGCATTTGTTTTTGTTTCGACGTAACCTGCCATTGCGGTCCTTGGTATCCAGACTGCCAGCGTTTTTGCTGAGGTTGTTACTGCGAGCTAGCCAGCTATCCTCTCCCGCACAAAAGCGGGTCATAAGTGATGTGAGGGCTGCCATGAATTTCGGCTTCTCTTGTCCTAGGTGCCGGGCCAGCCACTCGTCACGGATGTTATGTTTGAAGGCAGCGAGTGCCTCTACATCCGGACAGTCGACAATTTGATTTTTCTTTGTTAAGAACCGTGTCCAGAATTGCCTGGCCGATTCGTCTGGCTGCTGGATTATGTGGCTGATGTCACTCTGCGTCCGGTGGTCGCACATACGTGCCCTGGAAGTTGTCGAGGAATGCGGCTTCCAGGTCCTCCCAGCATCCAATTGACTCTGCGGGCAGGCTGTTAAGGCAATGCTGGGCTGGTCCTTTGAGCTTGAGCGGGAGATATTTGATGGCGTGAAGATCGTCGTCGCGGGCCATATGTATATGGAGAAGATAATCCTCAATCCAAACCGCGGGGTCTGTTGTGCCATCGTATGATTCGATATTAACGGGTTTAAACCCTTCAGGGATTTGATGATCCATTACTTCGTCAGTGAAGCATAGTGGGTGTGCGACGCCTCTGTATTGGGCAATATCGCGACGTAGCTCGAGAGAGCGTTGTCTGCTGTGTTCGGCCCGGCTGGAGTAGTTATATCCGGCGCGACGGTATTCATCGTGGATCTTGGGGCGCCCACGTGATCCATAGATAGATCTGGATTGTCTTGCCTTGTCCTCCAATATATCCCGCAAGTCCGGCGCGTTCCCCCATGGCTTCATGCTTTCTGAGCGATGCCGGGGTACGGTTTGGGTGGAGGCCTTGCACGCCTCTCTGTCGCGGCCACGAGGTGGCCGGTCTGCCGTATTGTGCGCTGGTGATGCAGGTTTGTGCGCCTCCTCCTCTAATCGGGGGAGCAACTTGCGTTTTGGGTAACTTTTGGAGGGGCGTTCTAGTTCATACTCTTCGGCCGCAAGGACCTCGGTCCATCTGTCGGCCAGTAGGTCTTGATCAGCTTGAAGCTGTTGTTGCTTTTTCTTTAGGCTGTTTGCCGTGGCCATTAGCCTGTGTCTGAAACGCTCTTGTTTGACGGGATCCTCAGGCACGACGAATTCGTCGTCGTTGAGGCTTGCCTCGTCTCCGAAGGGAGTTAAGTAATTGTCATCCTCGACCTCTTCGTCTGCCGCCCTCTCGTGAGGGCTTGCTTCTGCTTCCTCCTGTGCTGGATCGTGCTGGAGGGAGTTGTCTTCGGCACTTTCTGGGGTGTTATTATCTCCTGTGCCGGAATCTCCATTCTTGCCGTGGCGGGATTTAGAGCGGCGCCGCTGACGTGGGCGCTTGGGCTATTTCTTTAAGGAATCGGCCTCCGCTGCTTCTTCGCCGTCCCCATCTTTTGGGGTGTCCACCATGTATATGTCGTATGACGAGGTGGTCATCCAGTGTCCTGTAGGCACTGGTTCTTGGTAGTCTCCGGCATCGTCGTCCATACCGTCGATGTCTTCGGAGTCGTAGTCGAGTAGGTCGGTTAGATCGTCGATGGTGGCTACGAAGTGGGTGGTGGGTGGGCTCTGAATTTCTTCGTCGTCCGCGTCCCAACCATCCTGGCCGTAGTTCGGCCAGGGCTCTACGGATAGCGAGAGATGCTTCAGTGAATTTATGATATCGCCGAAGGGCGAGTGTTGAAAGATGTCCGCAGCGGTGAATTCCATGATCGGCGCCCAATCGGATTTAACTGGTAGGGGCGCAGGAGGTTCGGAGTCCGGCAGGGAGTCCGGCACCTCGGAGTCATGAGCTTTATGCGGGACAAGGTAAGTGTTCGGCTCCATCGCCGTAGGAGTTTCGGCTCCCGAGGCGGTGTCCAGCCATTCGTCCTCGATCTGAGCGATCGGCTCCGAACTATGAGTCGGAGCGGACTCGTGTGCGGCCTCCAAGGTGCTGTCCGGCGGCAGAGTTAGGTCACGCCCCTCGTGACAGCGCGACACGCTCGGCTGTGGCTTAGATCCATCGAAGATCAAGTCTCCGCGGATATCGGCCGTGAAGTTTAGGCTTCCAAACCTGCCTGACGGCCAGGGGCGTAGCTTTCGATCTGCTCCAGATGGCCAAGCGAGTTGGCCCGCAGTGCAAAGCCGCCGAATATGAAGATCTGTCCGGGGAGAAAAGTCTCACCCAAGACTGCGTCGTTGTTGATTGAAGAGGCCATCAAGCCTATCGGTGACGACACAGAGGAACTCTCAATGAAAGCACCAATGTCGGTGTCAAAACCGGCGGATCTCGGGTAGGGGGTCCCGAACTTTGCGTCTAGGCGGATGGTAACAGGAGACAAGGGACACGATGTTTTACCCAGGTTCGGGCCCTCTTGATGGAGGTAAAACCCTACGTCCTGCTCGATTGATATTGATATTGTGGATGTTTACAAGAGTAGATCTACCACGAGATCAAGGAGGCTAAACCCTAGAAGCTAGCCTATGGTATGATTGTAAGGGTTGTTGATGATGTGATGTTGTCCTACGGACTAAAGCCATCCGGTTTATATAGACACCGGAGAGGGCTAGGGTTACATAGAGTCGGTTACAATGGTAGGAGATCTACATATCCGTCTCGCCAAGCTTGCCTTCCACGCCAAGGAAAGTCCCATCCGGACACGGGGAGAAGTCTTCAATCTTGTATCTTCATAGTCTTGGAGTCCGGTCGATTATGATAGTCCGGCCAATGATAGTTCGGCTGATGATGGTAGTCTGGCTATCCGGACACCCCCTAATCCAGGACTCCCTCAGTCCTGCTTCTTATTGTGGTGTATGCTGCTACTTCATCATCGTCGTCATGTTCGATCCTCGGGTCGCCGTACTTGTCGAAGTCTTGCTCATTGGCTACTACATCCATTCCGATGATCTTCCTTTTGCCTCTCCTCACGACAACACGATTGGGCTTTGACGGGTCGGTAATGAAGAAGCATTGGTCCACTTGGGAAGCCAGTACCCATGGCTCATTTTTCGCTGTGACGTTTGCGCCCGCGGTCTTGGATTTGGCTTCGGGTATAACCATGGTGGTGAAATACCGGTCTTCTTTTAGGACGCTCTTCGCCTATCTGACACGGAACATCGGGACCTTCTCTCCAGTGTAGCTCAGCTCCCAGATCTCCTCGATCCTTCCGTAGTATCTGTCCTTGTCGGTGTAGGATTCCATCGTTAACCCGGAATTCTGATAACCATCGCTCTTCATGTCCTTGGCCTCGGTGTAGAATGTGTAGCCGTTGATATCGTATGCCTCATAGGTCATCAGGTTGTGCTCGGCGCCCTGTGACAAGGCGAATATGAGTTGTTCTTCCACGGAAGAATCCTCATGTAAAGGGTACGACAGAAGCTTCTTCTTGAACCAACGCGTGAAACATGAGTTGTGCTCTTTGATTATATCTCCGTCCGTCCTCTGTTGGCCCCGGTCATTGTACGTCTTCTTAATAAAGGTTTTGTGCTCTACCACCCAAGGATCGACCACGTCTATGTGTTGTAGCGCGACTAGGTTTGCTCTTTCAAAGTCGGTGAGTCGACCCTCTAAGTCGACATGCATTTCGCCGCGACCCTCACGGTGACCCCATCCAGCGAGCCTGCCGAGGTGCCTGTTGACGGGCAGACCAACGGGGGTCTCGATGCCTAGATAATTCGTGCAGTAGGAGATGCACTCTTCATCAGAAAGCCCCTGGCTATACTTCCCTCTGGACGTGACATGTTGCGAACGTATCCTTTGATGACACCATTCATCCTTTCGAACGGCATCATGCTATGCAGGAATGTCGGCCCGAGTTGGATGATATCCTCCACTATATGGACCAGCAGATGCACCATAACGTCGAAGAATGCGGGCGGGAAGTACATCTCAAGCTCGCATAGTATCACCACGATCTCTTCCTGTAGCCTTCTGAGTTGCCTCACGCCAATCGACTTCCGAGAGATGACGTCGAAAAAGTTGCATAGGCCAAATAGCGTTTCACGGACGTGCGCGTCCATGATCCCACGGATTGCAACTGGAAGTATCTGCGTCATCAGCACGTGACAGTCATGAGACTTCATCCCACTGAACTTCTGCTTCGCTGGGTCTAGGTATCTGCTTATCTTCCCCGCGTAAACGTAAGGAAGTTTTACTCCTAGGAGGGAGGTGAAAAACTGCTCGATCTCCTCCTGACTTAGAGTGAAGCACGCGGGAGGGTAGTCATTTGTGGTCTTCTTGGTCTTTTTGCCTTTGCAACGACTTTCTGTGTCCTGCTTCGCCTCATCATCATCATCATCATTAGTGTGAAGCTCCTGCCTGATGCCCATTGATTTCAAGTCTGCCCTTGCTTTCGGCCCATCTTTGGTCCTCTCTGGCATGTTGAGCAGGGTACCAAGCAGACTCTCGCACACGTTCTTCGTGATATGCATGACATCAAGGCTGTGAGGCACACGGTGGATCTTCCAGTACGGCAAGTCCCAGAAAACAGACCTCGTTTTCCATACCTTCAGCAGCGGCTCTGGCGCCTTTCACTTCTTTCCCGGCTCTGGTGCCTTTTGCTTCTTTCCCGGCAGTGGGCAGTCTTTCCAATTTTTCAACAGCTTGTCTATTTCCTCGCCGCTCCTCGTACACGGGCATTTTCGGGGTTCGGTTTCACCATCGAACAGATCCTTGTGGTTCCTCCACGGGTCATCGTCGCGAAGCCACCTTCGATGTCCCATGAACATGGTTTTCGAAGACCCGGGATCTCTATCTAGCTGGCGATACGTTGTGTCATCCATGCACCTTACGCATCCAGAAAATCCGTGGACTACCTGCCCCGCGAGATATCCGTAACCGAGATAGTCGTGCACCGTCGTGAGCAGTGCGGCTCTCATAGGGAAATATTCTTTCTTTGCGGCGTCCCACGTATTTGCTGGCGTTTTCCACAGCGTGTCAAGCTCCTCTTTCAGCAGCCCCAGATACAGATTGATGTCGTTCCCTGGTTGTTTCGGCCCTTCAATTAGCATACTCATGTGAATGTACTTCCTCTTCATGCACAACCAGGGGGGAAGGTTGTACATCCACACAAACACAGGCCAGGTGCTATGTGTACTTCTCTGGCTGCCAAACGGATTGACTCCATCGGTGCTCGCGCCCAGCACGATGTTCCTTGGATCCTTCCCAAATTCTGGGTCTTCGAAGTTCAACGCTTGCCACTGGCTCGCATCCTTAGGGTGACTCAGCATCTTGTCTTTTTTATCTATCTCCGGATCATTTGCGTCATCTTCTCGCTTCTTCTCCTCCCTATTCGTGTGCCAACGCAGGAGCTTTGCTACCTTAGGGTCCGCGAAATACCGCTGCAGACGAGGAGTGATCGGAAAGTACCACACCACTTTTCGAGGAGCTTTCTTCCTCTTCTTGTATCGAGTGACGCCGCACACCGGACATATGGTAGACTACGCGTGCTCGTCCCGATAAATGATGCAATTGTTCATGCACACATGGTATTTCACGTGCGGTAAATCCAGAGGACACACGATTTTCTTTTCCTCCTCCAAACTGGTCGGGCACTTGTTCCCCTTGGGAAGACGTTCGTGCCAGAATGACATGTTCTCGTCGAAGCATGCGTCGATCATTTTGTGTTTTACCTTCAGAGCCATGAGCGTTACTTTCAGGCGGGTATCCTCGGGCCTGCATCCTTCATACAATGGAGTAACCGCGTCTAACTCAAGTTGATCCATCTTGGCTTTCTCTCGGGCGGCAGCTCTTGCGTTATCCGTCTGCTTGAGAAGCAGCTCTTGAATATGAGGGTCCTGCACCCAGCCCATCGATGGTCCAGCGTCGTCTGCTCCGCCGGCATCATCATCTTCATGATCATGCCCGTCGTCTGCTCCGGCATCTTCCTCATCATCATGTCCTGCATCTTCTACATGATGACTGTGTACAGCATCACCGTCATGATCATCTCCTGGGATTCCTCGTCTTCTCTCCCACCTGAGCCGCGGTGGTTGTCTTGCTGCCCTTCCTCATTTATTGCCTGGCCCCCATGGACGACTTCGTAGTCATCTTCATCACCTTGCCACCGATAGCCATCCATGAAACCACGCAAGAGCAGGTGGTCCCGCACCTGCCCGGAATCCGGGTCCGCAATAAGGCTCTTCATCTTGCATCTTCGACACGGACATCTTATCTCCGTCTCGTTCTTTTGAAGCATCTCGGCCTCCGCGGACCTCAAAAACCTATTCACGATGCCTTTGGTCATCGTGCGGACCATGGTCGCCTACGGGGTAGAGCAAAACGATATTTTAGAACCAAGAAAAAATTTGGCATGACTTTCCTTAAAAATAGGACCAAAAAGAATGCTTAATGCCAAAATTCTCGCCGAAACGGAAATGAATCAACATTCCGATAAAATATTGGCAACTATCGCATTTCAAATACCGGTACACCTCCAAACACAAACACATATGCAACACCACAAACATATGCAACACCACGAACATACATAGATCTAGCTAGGCCATAAAAAGTGCATGTGCACATTGTTGTAGGGAGAACAACATAAATATAGCTTCCCCCCTTACTTACCTATCAAAACAAGGTAGTTTAACCACTTAATTTGAATGAATCTATGGTGGAAATGAGGTGAAAAAGAGGAGGCACCCGAGACAAGGAGGAGGTGGAGAGAATGAAGTGGGGAGAAAGTGAGTGTGGGTAGGAGAGGCTGTCCAAAATATCTTGTTGCTGCCCACTTACTAATGGCGCACCAACTCTAAATGCGCCATTAGTAATCCAGGTTACTAATGGTGCACCTTCTGGTGGTGCGCCATTAGTAGTTTTGCAAAAAAAAAATATACTAATGGCGCACTGTTCCACAGTGCGCCATTACTAGTTTAAACTAGTAATGGCGCACGGTGGAACAATGCGCCATTAGTAGTTTTGCAAAAAAAGGAATAAAAAATATAATAAAAAAACAACATTAGTGGCGCACATTCCGACAGGTGCGCCATTAGTAGTTACAACTAGTAATGGCGCACTGAGTCTGGATGCGCCATTAGTATGTTTGGACAGGCGCACTAGTTCAAAAAAAATTGATACTAATGGCGCACCTTGGGCCAGGTGCGCCATTAGTAGTTTCAACTCTAATGGCGTATCAGAAGGTGGTGCGCCATTAGTATATACTAATGGCGCACTGCTTGTCTGGTGCGCCATTAGTGTCAATCCCATCTATAGCCCTTTTTCTAGTAGTGCATGGAGCGGTATACCTTTTGATCAAACTCTTTACCATTGTCGTCAGTACTCAGATGTCCATTGGTTGACATTGGCGTCTTGTATCCCTTGCAATCTTGCATTCCAAACTTCTTCAGGCAGTCTTTGAGATACTTCTCTTGTGAAATGAAGATGCCATTGTGTTGTTGACGAATTTGAAGACCAAGGAAGAATTTGAGCTCTCCTATCATAGACATTTGATATTGCTCTTGCATCATGAAGCTAAACTCATCACTACATCTTGTGCAGCCGAAGATAATGTCATCCACATAAATTTGGCATATGAACAGTTCACCATCATATGAATTGGTGAAGAGAGTAGTGAGGGAGTCCCGGATTAGGGGGTGTTCGAATAGCCGAACTATCACCTTCGGCCGGACTCCTGGACTATGAAGAAACAAGATTGAAGACTTCGTCCCGTGTCCGGATGGGACTTTCCTTGGCGTGGAAGGCAAGCTTGGCGATTCGGATATGTAGATCTCCTACCATTGTAACCGACTCTGTGTAACCCTAACCCTCTTCGGTGCCTATATAAACCGGAGGGTTTTAGTCCGTAGGACGAACAACAATCATACCATAGGATAGCTTCTAGGGTTTAGCCTCTCTGATCTCGTGGTAGATCTACTCTTGTACTACCCATATCATCAATATTAATGAAGCAGGATTAGGGTTTTACCTCCATCGAGAGGGCCCGAACCTGGGTAAAATCATCGTGTCCCTTGTCTCCTGTTACCATCCGCCTAGACGCACAGTTCGGGAAACCCTACCCGAGATCCGCCGGTTTTAACACCGACATTGGTGCTTTTAGTGAGAGTTCCTCTATGCTGTCGCCGTCAGGAAGGCTGCCTCATCCCGTCTTTAAAGGCGGCACCGTTGCTAAAGGAGCTTTGGCCACCGGCCAAACCCTCCGGCTAGGCGTTTTCTCATGACCGCCTGTTCGGCCGCCATGCCGACGATGACTTCTCTGGTCATCAAAAGCAATCTTCACGTTAACTTGGAACTCGCCGAGCAGTTAGATCCGATGGAGCTCTCTTCCTTAAACGAGCTCTTGGATCGTATCGCCGTCCTGGGAGTCGCTACAAACTATGATCAAGTTGGGCCTAAACCCGATCTGAGAGAAATCTACTCTCCACAGGCTGCCCACCACATTGTTGTGGTAGAGGAACAATACGGCGACCCTTCTTCTATATTAAGGACTGGCTATGTCCGGATTCCCGACCCCTCTATGTCGGATTCCCGCGGAGGGACGAACGTCACTCAAGCCCTGAACCTAAAGTCAGGTAGTGGGCCAGATTCATTGGACAACATCCAAAAACCCAAGCTTCCAAGTTCGGAAACTTCTTGGCCCCTGAGTCTTAGACTGGGTGGGGCTCCGAATTTAATTCCACCCGCCCACCCAAACATAAGCGATCTATCCCAAATCTGGCAAGAGCCCGCTGAAATAGTACACCATTACTGGGCCAGATTCCTCCTGGTTATGGACAGGATAAAGGATTGCCGTGAGGAGGACGCAATTTCATTCTTCTGCAAAAAATTGCACGGACAAGGGAATCCTAAACGCCATAAGTCGTCGTGAAATCACACGCTTTACTGACTTGGCGTCCATAGTACGAAAGTACTGTGCAATGGAGAGCGTCTGGAAAACCGAAATCAAATTTTGGGATAATCCGGCCCTGAATACAACCCTAGTCCGGAATAAAAGGGTGCATCATCACCAGGCACCTGGGTTAAATACCAAAAAGCAAAAACCCTCTAATGGGCATGGAACCGTACTGGAGGGATGGCTCAACGGACCCTGCAAAATTCATAGTACAGAGGGCGCCACTCCAACTCATAGCCTCAGAACATGTTGGATACTACGGCAGGTGGCCAAAAGTGGCGAAGAACTTCTAGCTCCAGAGCACCAGCCCAAGGATACCGGTACGGTATTAACAGTCTTTGAGACTTTCGCATCAAATAATATGCGAAAACGAACACTCCGCAGCCTTGCCGAATTCTACCAGGTTGCAACAATAAACCCATGGAGTGACACGGCTATTACCTTTAATGCCAGTGACGAACCTAAATTCCAAACAACCCGAGCACCAGCCGCATTGGTCCTCAGTCCAATAGTGGACGGCTTTCGCCTTACCAAGGTACTCATGGACGGCGGCAGCGGACTGAACCTCATTTACGAGGAAACCCTCTGAAAAATGGAAATAGACTAGAGCCGCATTGAGCAAAGTAGCACAACCTTTAGAGGAATAATCCCCAGTCGGGAAGCATGCTGTACAGGAAAAATCACACTGGATGTGGTATTCGGCACGCCGGATAACTACAGGTCCGAGGAGGTCACGTTCCAAGTGGCCCCGTTCAGCAGCAGATATCACGCTTTATTAGGGCGCTCTTTGGCTTCTTTGGCTTCATCACGAAGCACTTGAAATTCTTCTCTCAGCTTGGCCATCATTTTCTTGTATCCAATTACTTCTTCAGCAGTAAACTTGGCAACATGCTTTTTGAACAATTCTCTCTCATAGTGGATCTTGTTCTTCTTCTCATGAACCTTTTGCACAACAGCGAGCTCCTGATCAATGAAACCTTGGAAGGTAACACTGATGCCAATAGGCAGCTGCAGATCTCCAATTGAGATGTTTGGGTCTTGAAACCACTCATCGATGAAGTTGTTCAGAATATCAGGGTCAAACAAAGGCAAGTCCTTGAAGATATCAGCTTCTTCTTGCTTGTTCTTGATGAGTAGCTCAAGTGCATCATCATCAAACTCATCATCAGACAGATTTATAATATCATCATCATCATTTGTTGTGCTTGTAGGCTTGGGGCCACGGCCAACAGTCTTCTTCACTTTTGGAGAAAAGCGAGATAAGTCTTCAGATTGCACACTGTATTCAGGAGGTGCAACAGTAGTTGATGGCTTCACTCTTGAAGCTTTTGGCGTAACATGCTTCTGTGAAGATTTACTTTCAGAAGCTTTGGAGGCTTTTGAAGCCTTTGTCTTTGTGACGACCTTGGGGGAGGGAGGAGCATCATCTTAAGCTTCAAGAGCTTCTTCTTCTTCCGCCTATTCTTCATCATCAGAAATTGAATGGAGGGCTTCAAGGTTATCAATATAGGCCTGAAGAGATCCCCATGGACCTGTCAGATTTGGCTCTGGAAGCCTGTCATCATTAGGTTTTGGCTTCTTTGGGCCAGGGTTGAAGATAACCCCGTCGATGGAAATATGCCCTAGAGGCAATAATAAAGTTGTTATTTATATTTCCTTATATCGTGATAAATACTTATTATTCATGCTAGAATTGTATTAACCAGAAACTTGATACATGTGTGAATACATAAGACAAAGTAGTCCCTAGTATGCCTCTACTAGACTAGCTTGTTTATCAAAGATGGTCGGGTTTCCAAACCATAGACATGTGTTGTCATTTGATAAACGGGATCACATCATTAGGAGAATGATGTGATGGACAAAGACCCACTCCGTAGCTTAGCATAGAGATCGTTTTAGTTTTATTGTTGTTGCTATGTTCGTAACTTATACATGTTCCTCAGAGTATGAGATTATGCAACTACCAATTACCGGAGGAACACTTAGTGTGCTATCAAATGTCACAACGTAACTGAGTGATTATAAAGATGCTCTACAGGTGTCTCCGATGGTGATAGGTGAGTTGGCATGAATAGAGAGTAGGATTTGTCACTCCGATTGTCGGAGAGGTATCTCTGGGCCCACTCGGTAATGATCATCACTATAAGCCTTGCAAGCAGTATGACTAAAGAGTTAGTTACAGGATGATGCATTACGGAACGAGTAAAGAGACTTGCTAGTGACGAGATTGAACTAGGTATGGAGATACCGACGGTCGAATCTCGGGCAAGTAACATACCCTTGACAAAGGGAACAACGTATGTTGTTATGCGGTTTGACCGATAAGGATCTTCATAGAATATGTAGGAGCCAATATGAGCATCCAGGTTCCGCTATTGGTTATTGACCAGAGACATGTCTCGGTCATGTCTACATAGTTCTGGAACCCGTAGGGTCCGCACGCTTAACGTTCGGTGACGATCGGCATTATGAGTTTATGAATTTTGATGTACCGAAGGTTGTTCGGAGTTACGGATAGGATCACGGACATGACGAGGAGTCTTGAAATGGTCGAGACATAAAGATCGATATATTGGACGACTATATTCGGATATCGGATGAGTTCCGGAGGAGTTTCGAATATTACCGGATTGCCGGAGGGGTTACTGGAACCCCCTGGGGGAATATGGGCCTTATTGGGCCTTAGTGGGGAGAGAGGAGGGACGGCCTAGGGCAGCCATGTGCTCCCCCCCAAGGGAGTCCGAATAGGACTAGGAGGGGGGGCGCCCCCCTTTCCCTCTCACTACTAGGAAAAGGCCTACTAATGGCGCACCGGTTTTGCCTACTAATGGCGCACTACCGGTGCGCCATTAGTATCACGCCACTAGAATTTTTTACTAATGGCGCACCACTGGTGCGCCATTAGTATCTGGTATGCTAATGGCGCACCAGGCAGTGCGCCATTAGTTTTGCCCACAGTGCACCACTAGTGTCTGCTATACTAATGGCGCACCACATGGTAGTGCGCCATTAGTAACAATTTTTTTAAATTTTTTTTCGTAATCTCATGTCACTATTTCACATATGAGATATCTAACACATATATATATATATACAACAAGCATCCATATAACAATCATAGCCAACATACAAGTTTCGTCATATATACATACATAGCCAACACATAGTTCCATCGTTACATATTACAAAAGTTTCACATTGTTCATCCAACACCGTTATCCATCAATTCACAAAAGTTTCACATTGATACAAAATAAAAACACAAATGGAAAAGAAGCACTCCATCCATGCAAGCTTCCGTGAATTAAATCAAATCTGCAAAATGATAAACAAGAAGTTAGAAGAAGAAAAAGAAGAAGACTAGAAGAATACTAGAAGAAGAAGAACACTAGAAGAAGAATAAGAAGAATTTTGGAAAAGAAGAAGACTAAAAAGAAGACTATAAGCTTATTATGTAAACTTGATCATTTTGTGCTAACATAAGTTATTTTGGAGCTAACCTATAGGAAACTAAGCATATAAGCTCTAAGTTAGTATATTAGAGCCAACTTAGGTAAAATGAAGCTATCCTATGTCATTTTGGAAAAGAAGAAGAATAAGAAAAAGACTATAATCTTATTATGTAAACTTGATCATTTTGTGCTAACATAAGTTATTTTGGAGCTAACCTATAGGAAACTAAGCATATAAGCTCTAAGTTAGCATATTAG
The DNA here is from genome assembly GCF_002162155.2 of Triticum dicoccoides. Taxonomy (NCBI): domain Eukaryota; kingdom Viridiplantae; phylum Streptophyta; class Magnoliopsida; order Poales; family Poaceae; genus Triticum; species Triticum dicoccoides. Next base: position 680,019,847 of record NC_041387.1, on the reverse strand, counting down.
AGCCAACTTAGGTAAAATGAAGCTAACCTATAGGAAACTAATCATATTAGAGATAACATAGGTAACTAAGTATATATATATATATATATTATATATATATATATATATATATAGCATTTTGGAGATCTGACATACCTGACAAAGTTCAGTTCTCATGCATTGTTCTTCTCCTTCTCCTTCCTCAGCCTGATGCGCCAAGAGCGGCGAGGCGGTGGAGGCAGTGGAGGCAGTGGGATGTAGTCTTCTACCACAATTGGCATGGTCATGTCGCACAGCTGTGGGATCGCCAGCGCCACCACCGGTGCGTGATCATTGTCAGGCACCACCACCATCGCGAGGCCACCTTCAGGCAGGACGGGCACGGCCATCGCTAGGTCATCCTCAGCCACCTCCATCTCTTGCCCATGGTCAGCCACCACTATCTCTTGCCCATGGTCAGTGTCGGTGTCAAAACCGGCGGATCTCGGGTAGGGGGTCCCGAACTGTGCGTCTAGGCGGATGGTAACAGGAGACAAGGGACACGATGTTTTACCCAAGTTCGGGCCCTCTTGATGGAGGTAAAACCCTACGTCCTACTCGATTGATATTGATATTGTGGATGTTTACAAGAGTAGATCTACCACGAGATCAAGGAGGCTAAACCCTAGAAGCTAGCCTATGGTATGATTGTAAGGGTTGTTGTTCTGATGGTCCTATGGACTAAAGCCATCCTGTTTATATAGACACCGGAGAGGGCTAGGGTTACATAGAGTCGGTTACAATGGTAGGAGATCTACATATCCGTATCACCAAGCTTGCCTTCCACGCTAAGGAAAGTCCCATCCGGAAACGGGGAGAACTCTTCAATCTTGTATCTTCATAGTCTTGGAGTCCGGTCGATGATGATAGTCCGGCCGATAATAGTTCGGCTGATGATGGTAGTCCGGCTATCCGGACACCCCCTAATCTAGGACTCCCTCAATAGCCCCTGAACCAGGCTTCAATGACGATAAGTCCGGCGCGTATATTGCTTGGCATTGCAAGGCGGGTTCCTCCTCCAAATGATAGAAGATTATGAACACCAGGATAGTGTCCGGCTCTGCAAAATAAATTCCACATTCCATCGTAGAGAGAATAATAATATATACACAAGTTCAATCTGCTGACGTTTTTTGTGGCATGACGTCACACCACTACCAAGCCATTACTTGAATTGTTTTTTACTTTACCACCTCAGCGCATTTAGCGAGGCGGTTTCCTTGGCACGTCTTGTCGAAGCAGAGATCGTGTTTCCCCTTAATCCGGGATTCTCATCAATACGGACGTGGGTAACCCAACCACGCCCGTTCGCCACGCCCCCTCTATCGAAGGCGAGTCCCAAACGGTCACGGAGATGGCTCTTGGTATTCTCCCTCTTTATAACGGGACCAAGGCTCGTTTCTTTTTTCTTCAATCCTTCATCGAATCCTCTCCCCGCTCCAAGTTCCAGCACCTAGAGCTCCAGATTCGAGCGCTGCGGACCTTCAACGATGTCCGGTTCCGACCTCCAGGGCCGGTGGATGCCCTCCTCCATCATGGAGGAGGAGGACGTGCTAAAGTTGCGGGAGGCCAAGTACCTGTCTTACGAGATTTCGCACAGGTTGCCTGCCGAAGGGCAGGCCGTCCCCACCCCCGAGCCCGGCGAGTATGTCGTTTTTGTATCCCACCTCCGTCGGGGTTTAGGCTTCCCGATGGATCCTTTTGTGAGAGGGCTCATGTTTTATTATGGGTTGGAATTCCACGATTTGGCTCCGGAGTCCATCCTCCATATCTCCGCATTTATTGTCATCTGCGAAGCCTTCCTCCGCGTCACCCCTCACTTCGGTCTGTGGCTGAAGACCTTCAATGTGGCGCCGAAGATGATCGGGGGCGTCAAGCGGAGTGTGGCGGGGCGGCCATAAGTAGGAGGGCCGATGCCCCGTGGCCCGCTGGCTCCTTCCAAGAGGAGCTCGTCCTGTGGCAGCAAGAGTGGTTCTATATTACCGTTCCGAGGGGCCGCAGACAAAAGCCGCCGCCCTTATTCCGCCCAGGACCTCCACGACAGTTGATGTCGTGGGTCAACCAAGGGCTCAACTGGGGGCCGTCAAAGGACGTGCCCCTACTGCAGGGCCGGATTCGGGATCTCCTAACGAGGGAGATCAATATGGTGGTGGTCATGCAGGTTATGCTGATTAGGTGTCACCTGCCCTGCAAACGCCGCCCTCTCCGGCTATGGGAGTTCAATCCGGAGGGCCCATGGATTCTTCAACACTTCATGGGTATGACACCCCTAGAGATGTACAAATTATTCTTCGGATCGGAAGAGGTGCGTCCGGAATTGACCGAGGATGCTGGCCTAAGCTGCAATCGCCCGGATACTCAAGTAAGTTGTTCTGAGTCCGGACATACCGTTTGTTTGCCTTTCGATGATTCGTTTTATGACCAACTTCCTTCTACACAGGTGTGGATAGCGGAAGCAAAATTGATACGGTGTCCGGCCCCCCTCCCCGAGACCGCGCCGGATCCCGTGCTGGTCCGGATGCTGGAGGTTGCGCCTTCAGAGGAAGGCGAAGGGGAAAGCAAGAAAGCTACTGCCTCGCCTAAGGAGGCTCTTTAAAGAGGGGGGATCGAGAATCCCTCCCTCCAAGGGGAGAAGAGGACTGCCTCCGAGGACCCGGGGGCAAAAGCCCCTAAACGGGGGAAGAAATCTTCGCCAGAGGGTCCTGCGCACGGGGAGGCCCCGGCCGCACAATCTCCCTTAATGAGTCAGCCCTCCAGCGAGCCGTAAGTAGAAAGAAAGGAGTTTTATAATAAGGGACATCCCTATTTGTGCTTCTGAGGATAACTAAAGTGTTTACCTTGTACTTCGGATCTCCGCCCTTCGCAAATGAGCTCGTCTTCGGGGGACCTTCTTCCGGAGATGATGGAGAGCGAGATGCCTCCGTCCGGGGCGCCGTCGGATAGGGCGGATGAGCCTGAAGTGTCGTCACGGAGGGAGCCCCCGGGTTTGGCAAAGCCGGATAGTTCGGCGTCAACTGGTGTACGGCTGCAGGATCTGCTTGAGAAGGCGTCTATCTCAGAAGATCAGCATGCATTGATGAGCATGGTGATTGAAAGGATTTCGTCCGCCGAAGGCGGGTTGCACGATGCCGTCAGGAGTTTGCTGGCGGGGTTTGAGGTACGTAAAAATGACACACCTTTTAACAGTTTTGCATATAGAATGCGCCCTGTGTAGATAGTAGCCCCTGAGACTCGGTAGGTTGTCGAAATCAACAGCGTGCCGAGGATCAAAATCGCAGGTTTAAATTCCCATCGTGCTGATGCAGGTGGCGGGTCGTCCGGGGGCCAGCCGGACTGATGGAGTTGCTGAACTAAAGCGGCAACTCGATGCTGTGGATGCGGACATCATGCTGGTCAACAGGCGACTTCATGAGTCGCAAGGTAAGTGTTACTGCACGGTCACTTGGTAAGGGAGCCGAAGCCATCTCCTTACAACATGTGCGTGAAATGCAGATAGTGCCGCTGCCGTGGAGAGCCTTCGGGCCGAACTTGCTCGAGCCAAGGAGCAGGCCAGAAGGAGTAATGCGGCGGCCTCGAAGGCGGCCGAGGAGTTGGCGGCCGAAAGGGTCGCACACTGCCGGAGCAGGGAAGAGATAGCCGAAATGGCCATGAAGTTAAAGGATGCTACCGACCGCAATGAGGCTCTTGGGAAGGAGCGCCTAGCGGGGCAAGAAGACCTGCAGAAGGCCACCGCCGAAGCCAAGAATGCCCGCTCAGCAATGCGGGCTATGAAGGAAGAGTTGCGCCACACCGGGGATATTGTAGCTGGCAAGCCTTTTCTGCTGCGCCTAAGGTTCACGGATCCAAAATATGCTCAGCTGGGCCAACTGTGGTGTCCGGAGGACCCTTATATGGACTTAACAGCGAGTGCGGCGGATGCCGTTGTGCATTTTTGAAGCCAGAAGGATCACAAGACGGAAGAGCTATTTTGGTCTCAATTCCATAGTCCGGAGCGTTCACTTCCGCTGACTGATCGTTTGGCTGAGTGGGCTGAGCTAAATAGGTTGTCCGGGCTTGCTATGACGGATATAGTGACCCATATCCGGCCGGATAGGCCCCAGCCGAAGAGTTACTTTGGCTTATTGCAGCAATTTCTTGGGGCAGCGCCGCATATCAAGGTGATGAAGCGGTCGGCCTGCATAGAGGGTGCGCGGATGGCGCTCGCCCGTGTGAAGACACATTGGACAGAGATGGATGCCACCGCTGTTGCGGCCCCGGGTTCGGATGATAACCGGTTACCCGCCGAGCACTATTTTGGCGAAGTGTTGTGTGGTGCTCATGTAATAGAGTCGCAGTGCTCAAAAAATGTTACGTTCAAATGAACGTTTGTAAAACGATATTTATGATGTAAGCGCCTTTTATACTTGTGCGTTCAAGTAATAGAATATCTCCTATGCGGCCGTTCATGTATACGTGTGTATAACCTGAAAGATGGCAGTCGTCGGCTTCAGCCCCCACGCACAAGGTGCGGGGGTGTTCGCAAAAAATAGCGTGTTTTCACACTTAATCCGACGTCTCGGTCCTGTAAAGGAGGTGGTAGCGTAGCAAATGAGGCAACCGGACTATAATGCTTTATCACTTTCACTTAGCCATGGAGTTCGAGGGTGGGGCTACGACATAGCCCCTGGGGGCACCGCGCTCTCCGAATTCGGGGCGCGTATGTGCCTGGCCGGGAAACGGCCCTTCGTCAAAGCGGAGGAATCCTAAACATTCCCATAGTCGATCGAGTGGTTGACCAGTCTCTCGCTGTATCATGACAGTCAGTTTTCGGCTTTCTCTACTGAGGTGCTCGCCCAGCCGAACCGGGGCACAATCGCAGTAGTTCTCCTGGAGCCGCGTTAGCCGATGATACGGAACGTAAGGCAGCAAAACACAGGAGCCGGGCAAACCCAATATTTGACCAAAGACATGATTCGGAGCTGATGCATATAAGGCCTAACTCGAGACGCCGAACACTCCCGAAGGTGTTCGGTCTTGATAATAGCGGGCAAAACAAAGCCCTAAGCCCCTTGTGTCCAGGTACGGGCAGATTCTTCTGGCGCGGCCGATGCCAAAACGCCAGTCTCCACTCTGGTTATAATGATAAACCAGGGGATTATAGCAACAAGAGACAGTAAGAAAGGTTTACGTAGGGTCTTAGTCTGAAAAGAGTCCTTGCAACGGGTCCTTACTGCACGTCTGCGCCTGTGTATCTGTTGTGCCGTATCCTGGACGGGTGTGCATGTTGTTCATCTGAAAAAAGAGAAGAACTTGGTTGGAAAAGAAATCGTGCGAGAAAGTGCATAAAAAATTGAAATAGAGATTAAGAAAGTTGAGCCTATGCTAGCTCATTATGGCTTATATGTGCAAACCCTTGTGAAGGGATGTGCGGCTAGGTAGCCCCTAGCTTTTTTATTTCGGACTCGTCCAGCCGTGTCCAGGGTCTCGAGCGACCTTTTAATGAAATGATGCCGCGTGGAACAGGCATTTTAAGCGTAAGAGACGCGTAATGTGGTATTGCATTGAAGCGGACGAAAGCTTCCCGTCCCAGTGATGCTTGATAGCTACTTTTAAATGGGGCGACATGAAAGGTTAGCTTTTCTCGTCGGAAGTTGTCAGGTGACCCTGACACAACTTCTAGTAATAATGAAACTGTGCACCTGGCATAAGGGCCTGGCGCCACTCCTTTGAAGGAAGTGCGGGTATGCCGAATTGTAGTAGGGTCTATCCCAACTTGCGGATTGTGTCCGGAAATAGCAGGTTCAAGTCCATGCCGCCTTCCATCAAAACCTGCGTTAATTGCAGTCTGTCTATTATGCGATCCAATATCAGGGCAGTCTATCCTGCGTTCCGGATACTTCTGGACTAATCCAGATGGTCGAAAGTGATTGGTTTTGACGTCCAATCTCGGTCCACTGGGGTGGATCGTGCGACACTTGTCTTAGCGAGTGCCGTGTTGGCTTTCCGTACTATCACGTGAAGCAAAAGTCTTTTGACTTCCGATGCTCTGCTGGTGGGGTTCGTCATCGTCCTCGCTTGGTGCATCGAGCCCCTTGTGTCTGGCGTTGAGTCTGCCGGATTGTTTAAAAACCCAACAATTTCGGTTGGTATGGTTTGCAGGCCTTCCGGAGGTACTGTGGATTTGACATATCCGATCTAAAATTTTGTTTAAATTTGATAGCTCGTCTCTGTTCTCCTTAAGAGGCCGTGTTGTATTGTTTGGCCGCGAGCTTTTGAATCCGGCGTTGACCGCCGTGCCCTTTGGGCTTTTTTCTTTATTCCGGCGCTGGTCTTTCCTGCGCCGTGACTGTCCGTTTCCATCTCTGATCTCGGATGTACTCGGGTCGCTGGTGCTGCATCTTGCTAGCTAGCTGTCTTCTCCTGCGCAAAAGCGCGTCATGAGGCTTGTTAGCGCGGCCATTGTTCTTGGCTTCTCTTGGCCGAGGTGTCTGGCGAGCCATTCGTCTCGGACGTTGTGTTTAAAATCTGCTAGGGCTTCTGCGTCCGGACAGTCGACTATTTTGTTATTTTTGGTAAGGAACCTGTTCCAGAATTTGCACGCTGACTCTCCGGGCTGTTGGGTTATATGACTCAGATCGTCTGCATCCGGACGGCGGACATAAGTCCCTTGAAAATTTGCTCTAAACGCGTCCTCAAGCTCTTCCCAACTTCCAACAGTATTTTCTGGGAGGCTTTTGAGCCAATGCCGAGCTGGCCCTTTGAGCTTGAGGGGTAGGTATTTTATGGTGTGGAGATCATCTCCTCTAGCCATGTGTATGTGTAGTATATAATCTTCTATCCAGACTCCGGGGTCTATTGTGCCGTCGTATGCCTCTATGTTTATGGGTTTGAACCCTGCTGGAAATTCGTGATCCAGCACCTCATCGGTAAAACATAGCGGGTGTGCGGCGCCCCTGTATTTAGGTGTGCCGCTGTCTTCGAACACTTGTCGTGTTGTGTTACTTCCTGGGGTCCTGTTTTTTGGCCCGTGGATGGACCTAGTTGGGCCGTCTGTTTTCCCAGGATTATAATTCGTCTTGTGTGCAGCCCCGCTTGTCGCTTTGGGCCTGTCATCTGGCCGTCTAACCGGCCAGGCGGCCTCTTTATTTTTTGACTGTGAAGGCTCTATGGCTTCCTCGTCAAATTCTGGCAGCAACTTGCGCTTCGGGTATCTCTTAGTTTGATGGCCATTGCCATATTTGTCTGCAGTCTTGAATGCTTTGCTCCACTTCATTCTGAGCGTGTCTTCTGCTGTTTTGAGCTTCCGTTTCGCCTTCTTCAAACTTTTTGAAGTGGCGACGAGTTTTTTGTGTATGTTCTTATGCTTCGGAGTTGTGTTCGGACTGTTGATTGCTCCGTGAAGGGGTTGATTATCCGGCTCGTCCTATTCGTTGTCCGCTGGTTTGCCCTGCTCTATCGCTGGGTCATTAGGAAGGCTGCTTTGATCGAGGCGGGACTTAGGGCGGCATCTACGTCGCCGTTTTGGTTCTTTATCGGCGAGATTATCCTCTGCCGCGTCCCGTTGTTCCTCGTTATCGCTTCCCTTTGGGGTGTCCACCATGTATATGTCATATGACGAGGTGGTCTTCCAGTGTCCTGTAGGCACTGGTTCTTGGTAGTCTCCGGCATCGTCGTCCATACCGTCGATGTCTTCGGAGTCGTAGTTGAGTACGTCGGTTAAATCGTCGACGGTGGCTACGAAGTGGGTGGTGGGTGGGCTCTGAATTTCTTCGTCGTCCGCATCCCAACCATCCTGGACGTAGTTCGGCCAGGGCTCTCCGGATAGCGAGAGATGTTTCAGTGAATTTATGATATCGCCGAAGGGCGAGTGCTGAAAGATGTCCGCAGCTGTGAATTCCATGATCGGCGCCCAATCGGATTCGACTGGCAGGGGCGCGGGAGGTTCAGAGTCCGGCAGGGAGTCCGGCACCTCGGAGTCATGAGCTTTATGCGGGACAAGGTAGGTGTTCGGCTCTATTGTCGTAGAAGTTGCAGCTCCCGAGGCAGTGTCCAGCCATCCGTCCTCGATCCGAGCGATCGGCTCCGAACTATGAGTCGGAGCGGATTCGTGTGCGGCCTCCAAGGTGCTGTCCGGCGGCAGAGTTAGGTCATGCCCATCGTGACAGCGCGACACTCTCGGTTGTGGCTTAGATCCATCGAAGATCAAGTCCCCGCGGATATCGGCCGTGAAGTTTAGGCTTCCAAACCTGACCTGACGGCCAGGGGCGTAGCTTTCGATCTACTCCAGATAGCCAAGCGAGTTGGCCCGCAGTGCGAAGCCGCCGAATACGAAGATCTGTCCGGGGAGAAAAGTCTCACCCAGGACTACGTCGTTGTTGATTGAAGAGGCCATCAAGCCTATCGGTGACGACACAGAGGAACTCTCAATGAAAGCACCAATGTCGGTGTCAAAACCGGAGGATCTCGGGTAGGGGGTCCCGAACTGTGCGTTTAGGCGGATGGTAACAGGAGACAAGGGACACGATGTTTTACCCAGGTTCGGGCCCTCTTGATGGAGGTAAAACCCTATGTCCTGCTCGATTGATATTGATATTGTGGATGTTTACAAGAGTAGATCTACCACGAGATCAAGGAGGCTAAACCCTAGAAGCTAGCCTATGGTATGATTGTAAGGGTTGTTGTTCTGATGGTCCTGCGGACTAATTAAAGCCATCCGGTTTATATAGACACCGGAGAGGGCTAGGGTTACATAGAGTCGGTTACAATGGTAGGAGATCTACATATCCGTATCGCCAAGCTTGCCTTCCACGCCAAGGAAAGTCCCATCCGGACACGGGGAGAAGCCTTCAATCTTGTATCTTCATAGTCTTGGAGTCCGGTCGATGATGATAGTTCGGCCGATAATAGTTCGGCTGATGATGGTAGTCCGGCTATCCGGACACCCCCTAATCCAGGACTCCCTCAGTCAGCCACCACCATCTCTTGCCCTTGGTCAGCCACCACCAGCTTTAGGTCATCCTCAGCCTGATGCCCATCGTCATCCTGCAGCTCCTCAACCCCACTCTGCTCCTCTTCTCCCGCACTCCAGTCCGGATCATCCTTCTTGTTGTCTATGCTGCTGCCAGAATCGCTGCTGCTTTCACTACAGCCATAGTCGCTGCTGCTTTGGCTGTAGCCAGTGTCGCTGCTGCTGCTCCCATTACCTGTCCAAATGCAACAATGACTGTTAACAATCGATGTGAGACAAAGCCAAATGTAGAGGAATAAGAAGAGGCAGAACGTACCCGGCATCATCATCGTCAGTGTAGCACATGCGACACGTAGTCGCATTGAACACCTTCACGATGAGCATGGTGGCGTCGTCGTCGTACCTGAAGAGAAGGAAGTACCCCAGCCGCAGGTCGTAGGCACGGTAGAACTTCTCCCACCCATGAGACAAGTACATGTGGCCCTCCTTGATCACCAACTCCACATCCCACTGCCTGCGAAACCCGCTGCCGGCCTGTCGCAGCTTCACATTATTTGGTGGATCTTCACCCATCAGCATGTTCATAAAACTGTCAGGCAGCCTCTGGAGTTTGGGACAATGAGTGATGTAGCAAACAACAGATATCATAATGAGATGGGTGAAGGGGAGATCTCTCGTTTTATATACCTGCGTCATGGATGATACTGAAGTCCCAAGTATGATACTGAAGAACTCGGAAGCATCCAACTCGTACTGCGGTGTCGCAGAGCGGCAGTGGCTGCTTCCCGCCATCTCTAATAAGCAGCAGAAGAGACCAATTAGTACCCTTACAACAGATCATAAAACATGCATGAGAACAGGCATTAGTCGCAAGTACCCCATATGTCCTATTTTTAGCAAAGTCATGCTAAAATTCACGGAAAATTTTAGCACGACCTTTGCTGAAAATAGGACATATGGAGTACCCGAATTTGCCGGAACGGAAGTTAATCGACATTCCGGCAAACTCAAGGGCCTCTCGGGGTACCTGCAAAATCATTATCCCCGCGTAATGAAGTCGCCAATGGGTCATTTCAGAAGATCACAAGTAGCATCATCACAAGTACAACATCATCACAAATACAGCAGCAGGGATATTTTTATGATACAAGAAGAAAGCAACCACAACTACAGTAAAAACAAGCAACTACACACACAGGAGTTGTAAAATATCCCTGCTATTCTTTTTTACATAAACATGTAATTAGTCAAGACAACTTCTCTCATATTTTTGAACTTACATTTATTTTAATCTACGGTAGAGACATGACATCATCACCCTCCAGAAAAAACCAACAAATATGGCATCAGAAACATATGTGCCACCTGTCAAAAAATATATAAAAGAAAGCACATAGTTATAAAGATTAGTATTCGAGACTTTGTAGCGAGCTCTGGTTTCTCTTAATGGCAATTTGGGTGAACCTTTCCATGCAAAAAAATTTAAACTGTTATACAGATTTTGGACCCCATCATATGCTAAGCAGGTGTGATGGTTTAGGCTTAATATGAAGCAAGCAGTAGATGAGGTGCAAACAAACATTTTTTTAAAACAAATTGTGGTGGGATATTTCAAGACATTGCGGTTCGAGTGCTTCAGAATGGCTGTGACATGAGAACTACCAGAATGGATGAATATTCATGAGGGTTCAGTAGTTGATATGTGAATTGGCAACTAATTTAAATCCAGGCAGTAGCATCAACTTCAAGCCCTGGAACTACTGACTGAATGAAAATTACACAACGAAGCCACACACATGCACATAGCAACGGTAGAAATGAGGAATCGTCTTTGATCTCAGAAATGCTTTCTTTGACTTCATTTATGATACAAGAAGAAAGCAGCCACAACTAAAGTAAAAACAAGCAACTACACAAACCATGAGCTTGAAGCTGCTGGTAGTGCAACGCAACACGTACAGACAGCTGAAAACCTTCAGCACCGTGTTGATGCTCTTAAGGTGAAGGATGATGCAATTGGTAGATTGCAAGCACAGGTTGTTGCTGCCGAAAAGAAGCCACAGAAAGCTCTAAAGCTTAAGGATAATGTAATTGGAAAATTGGCCAAAAATAACCTACTATCAAATGGTAAAGCTTAAGTGGACTGTAGATGGTCTTAAGCTGACAGAAATCCAGTTTAGTAAGTAAAACTTAATCCAAGTTTACTGCTTGGATGAGTCATCTAGAACAAAACACTAAAACTTAATAGATGTAAAGCTCAATAACATACACAGAATAACAGATGACACAGGCACACAACACAAACAGAACCAAGGGTAACTTGTTTTTTTCACAATTAAGGGTAACTCGTTGTGTAAGAAAACAGACAATCAGATCCTCTTGACTACAGTACAGCACAAACAAATTCACTTCAATTTGTCACTCCTCATCCTAGTTTAATTCACGCCACATGGGGCAAACCTTGGGCATGGTCATAATCACTCTGACTTCCTGCAGCAACTAAGCTTACTGAAGCAGACTGAAGCAGCAGCAAAACAGAGCAAATATATAACCATGCTATTTACTTCTTTGTAAATAAAGACCAAGCATACATGTATTAGTTCTAATTTTACCTGGCTAGGATCCGAGGCATAGGAAGCAAGCAGAGGTTGAGGGCAAGAGGAAGAAGCAGAAGAAGGAAGTGGAGGGGAGGGGCTCACCTGCAGTCGAGGGCGTACACGGCGCCGGCCGGCCGCCTTGGACCCGGAGGAAGCCGTGGTCATGCCGGATCCCTAGGGCTCAGGGCCGGCACAAGACCACGCCGTAGCAGAGCTGAGCTGAGGTAGAGGCGGTCATCGTCTCCTCCTCCTCCTCATCCTCCTCCAAGTCCTCCTCCTCCGGCTCGGGACGCGGGGGCGCGGGGGCGGCGGCA
>NC_041387.1:680007092-680007702 GCF_002162155.2 Triticum dicoccoides | reverse complement strand
AGCTGCAGTGGTGGGGGGCACGGGGGCGTGGGGGCGGCGGGGGTGGAGTCCGGCGGGGGTCGGGGCTGCAGCGGCAGGGGACAGAGGGGACGGAGGGGGCGTGCAGGTGCGGCGGCGGCGTACGGTTGGGGCGGAGGGGGCAAATTAGGTCGAGTGGGGAGGAAGGGAGGGAGGGGAATAGGTGGAGTGGGGGGGAAGCTTACTAATGGCACACCCAGCAGCGGTGCGCCATTAGAATGTTTTTTATTACAGTTCGAGCCCTCAGGTTATATTCCACCTAACCCAATCTACATCAGAACCCGCCCACTAGCCCGACTGGTCAGCACGCAGCACACACACTAGGAGGTCCTGGGTTTGATTCCCAGGCTCCCCAATTTTTATTTTATGCATTTAAAATGTTGTTCGATATTTATTTGTGTTTAAATATGTTCAAACTAGTTTAAATCATAACAGTGATATTTTTTTATAAAAACAGTAATAATTTTATTAAAAATATGTTCAAATTTGTTATTTGAAAATATTTATGAATATGAAAAAGGTGGAGTGGAGGGTGCGGTGGGTCATCGGCGACGGTGGAGTGGGGGAGGGTGCGGGCCGGGGGTCGGTGGCG